>NW_027671564.1:0-176791 GCF_964165515.1 Mesoplodon bidens
CAGTTTCATTCCTTTTTATGGCTGAGTAATATTCCATTTTATATATGTACCACATCTTTATCCATTCGTCTGTCTGTGGGCATTTAGGTTGCTTCCATTACCTGGCTATTGTAAATAGTGCTGCAATGAACATTTTGGTGAATGTGTCTTTGTGATTTTTGGTTTTCTCTGGGTATATGCCCAGAAGTGGGATTGCTGGATCCTATTGTAATTCTGTTTTTAGTTTTTTAAAGGAACCTCCATACTGTTCTCCATAGTGACTGTATCAATTTACATTCCCACCAATAGCGGAAGAGGGTTCCTTTTGTCCACACCCTCCCCAGAATTTGTTGTTTGTAGATTATCTGATGATGCCGATTCTAACAGGTGTGAGGTCTTACCTCATTGTAGTTTTGATTTGCATTTCTCTAATAATTAGTGATGTTGAGCAGCTTTTCATGTGCGTCTTGGCCATCTCTGTGTCTTCTTTGAAGAAACGTCTATTTAGATCTTCTGCCCATTTTTGTATTGGGTTGTTTGTTGTATTAATATTAAGCTGCATGAGCTGTTTATATATATTGGAGATTAAACCTTTGTCCATTGATTCGTTTGTGAAAGTTTTCGCCCCTTCTGAGGGTTGCCTTTTTCCATTCCCGTTTTTTTAACAAAGAAAGAAAGAAATCAAAAGAAGCAGAACACTAATGTGCGTGAAATATGCCTCTTGAAACTGTCGTTTTGAAATATGGACGTTTTTTGAATTTTTTGGTCGATATATGACCCCAGGATTTGTTTTCAGGGCAGGTGTCATTTACAGGCCTGTAATGATTTGGAATATCCACTGACCATTAGCGCTGGGATTAAAGCTGCTGTTGTGTGAAACGGCCACAAGGTGGCAGCAGTTCTCCCTTACCAAATCTGGTTACTAGGGCAGCAGAGCCTCAATGGAAGTTGCGTTCTAGATTGGAATGTAGAACGGAATGTACCAGGAGAAAGCCCCTCAAGTTTTTCTCACTAATTCTTGTTCGTGTTTTTAATTTAATTTTTTATATTTTATTACAGCAAGTTTGAGTACAATGTTTAGCTTGTTGTAGGTGTGCAAGAGGTGGTTCTTTTACACATATACATATGTCTGTTCTTCCTGGGATCCTTTTCCCATGTACGTTATGACAGAATGTTGAGTAGTCTTCTCTTGGTACTCCGTAGGTCTTTGGTGATTATATATGTCTACTGTGTTTGTATATGTCTGTTAACCCCAATATCGTAATGAATTCAATCCTCACACCTTTCCTTTGGTGAACCATAAGTTTGTTTAATGAATCTGTGATTGCCCTTCTCCGTGGAAATATCTGCCCTGGTATCAATTTATAGGTAACACCTATAAGTGATATGATATGATATGTGTCTTTCACTTTCTGACTTACTACAAGTCACGTGATTACCTCTAGACTCATCTACGGTGCTGCAAATGGCATTGTGTGCTTCTTTTCCTTGGCGAATATTCTGTCTTAGCGAGGTCCATTTTCTGCAATGTGATTCCCTGAGGGCTGAGGATTAGCTGACCTGGGCAGCCTGACCCTGCCGGCAAGCCCTCCCCAGGTGTGCCTGGGTTGAGGTCAATATAAACAGCACTCCAGGCAGCAATAGCCCCTGCAGCTGTGCCTGACTCCATATTCTCTGCCCCGTCAGCAGTCTCGGGGCTGTGCTGGTGGGAGGGTGTGAGGGTCCACGGCTTTGTGGGTGGCCCGGTGTGAGTGGGGCTCTGCTGGACTTTCGGCAGGAGTTGCCAGGCTGCCACCTGTAAAGAAGAGGATGTGTCACCCATAACTTCCACTGGAGTATCTCTCCGGGCTGAGGTGAGGAAGGAAAAAAAGGAGTGGGGGCCGGGACAGGAGGGGTATCTCAGGCAGGGCAATGGAAAGCTTCCAGAAGAGCGCCCGTGGCCAGGACCATCCTGGCTGACCTGCAGTCACCAAGTTGGCCTGCGTGCTTTCGCTGGTGTGGCTCCACGGCCCTTCCTCTAGGCTTTCAAGCCCTTGTACATATTCAGGTGTTTCACCTCTGAAGGGTGGGAACAGTTCAGCAGCAGCTGGCCTGGGGCTCAGCTCACGTTTACTCACAGAGGCCTCGGCACGGTCCCCCAGCTTTGCAATAAGGACGCTCCTTGCGTGGGCGGGTGGGGCTGCTGGCTCTATGGGAGATGATTCCCCACCTCTGACCAATTTCAGAATTGTTTACCACTGGAGCAAGTGCCTTGGTAGTGTTTTCCTCTGTATAACTGTTAGGTTCAGTTTTTTTTTTTCTTTTTTGGTTCAAGTTAGATTTTATTCCTCTTTTATGTATTTATGGATATAAGCATGGAAATAATTCATTCTTATAAATACATCAGTGTGAATGGAAGAACATTTTTTCTGTTTTATTTTTACATTTTATTTTTAAAATTTTTGAAATTTAATTTTAATTATTTTTTTTATACAGTAGGTTATTATTAGTTATCTATTTTATGCATAGACATGTATACAGGTCAATCCCAATCTCCCAACTCATCCCACCACCACCACCCCATGGCTTCCCCCACTTTGTGTCAATACGTTTGTTCTCTACCTCTGTGTCTCTATTTCTGCCCTGCAAACCAGTTCATCTGTAGCATTTTTCTAGGTTCCACATATAGGCATTAATATCCAATATTTGTTTTTCTCTTTCTGACTTACTTCACTCTGTATGACAGTCTCTAGATCCATCAACTTCTCTACAAATGACCCAGTTTCATTCCTTTTTATGGCTGAGTAATATTCCATTTTATATATGTACCACATCTTTATCCATTCGTCTGTCTGTGGGCATTTAGGTTGCTTCCATTACCTGGCTATTGTAAATAGTGCTGCAATGAACATTTTGGTGAATGTGTCTTTGTGATTTTTGGTTTTCTCTGGGTATATGCCCAGAAGTGGGATTGCTGGATCCTATTGTAATTCTGTTTTTAGTTTTTTAAAGGAACCTCCATACTGTTCTCCATAGTGACTGTATCAATTTACATTCCCACCAATAGCGGAAGAGGGTTCCTTTTGTCCACACCCTCCCCAGAATTTGTTGTTTGTAGATTATCTGATGATGCCGATTCTAACAGGTGTGAGGTCTTACCTCATTGTAGTTTTGATTTGCATTTCTCTAATAATTAGTGATGTTGAGCAGCTTTTCATGTGCGTCTTGGCCATCTCTGTGTCTTCTTTGAAGAAACGTCTATTTAGATCTTCTGCCCATTTTTGTATTGGGTTGTTTGTTGTATTAATATTAAGCTGCATGAGCTGTTTATATATATTGGAGATTAAACCTTTGTCCATTGATTCGTTTGTGAAAGTTTTCGCCCCTTCTGAGGGTTGCCTTTTTCCATTCCCGTTTTTTTAACAAAGAAAGAAAGAAATCAAAAGAAGCAGAACACTAATGTGCGTGAAATATGCCTCTTGAAACTGTCGTTTTGAAATATGGACGTTTTTTGAATTTTTTGGTCGATATATGACCCCAGGATTTGTTTTCAGGGCAGGTGTCATTTACAGGCCTGTAATGATTTGGAATATCCACTGACCATTAGCGCTGGGATTAAAGCTGCTGTTGTGTGAAACGGCCACAAGGTGGCAGCAGTTCTCCCTTACCAAATCTGGTTACTAGGGCAGCAGAGCCTCAATGGAAGTTGCGTTCTAGATTGGAATGTAGAACGGAATGTACCAGGAGAAAGCCCCTCAAGTTTTTCTCACTAATTCTTGTTCGTGTTTTTAATTTAATTTTTTATATTTTATTACAGCAAGTTTGAGTACAATGTTTAGCTTGTTGTAGGTGTGCAAGAGGTGGTTCTTTTACACATATACATATGTCTGTTCTTCCTGGGATCCTTTTCCCATGTACGTTATGACAGAATGTTGAGTAGTCTTCTCTTGGTACTCCGTAGGTCTTTGGTGATTATATATGTCTACTGTGTTTGTATATGTCTGTTAACCCCAATATCGTAATGAATTCAATCCTCACACCTTTCCTTTGGTGAACCATAAGTTTGTTTAATGAATCTGTGATTGCCCTTCTCCGTGGAAATATCTGCCCTGGTATCAATTTATAGGTAACACCTATAAGTGATATGATATGATATGTGTCTTTCACTTTCTGACTTACTACAAGTCACGTGATTACCTCTAGACTCATCTACGGTGCTGCAAATGGCATTGTGTGCTTCTTTTCCTTGGCGAATATTCTGTCTTAGCGAGGTCCATTTTCTGCAATGTGATTCCCTGAGGGCTGAGGATTAGCTGACCTGGGCAGCCTGACCCTGCCGGCAAGCCCTCCCCAGGTGTGCCTGGGTTGAGGTCAATATAAACAGCACTCCAGGCAGCAATAGCCCCTGCAGCTGTGCCTGACTCCATATTCTCTGCCCCGTCAGCAGTCTCGGGGCTGTGCTGGTGGGAGGGTGTGAGGGTCCACGGCTTTGTGGGTGGCCCGGTGTGAGTGGGGCTCTGCTGGACTTTCGGCAGGAGTTGCCAGGCTGCCACCTGTAAAGAAGAGGATGTGTCACCCATAACTTCCACTGGAGTATCTCTCCGGGCTGAGGTGAGGAAGGAAAAAAAGGAGTGGGGGCCGGGACAGGAGGGGTATCTCAGGCAGGGCAATGGAAAGCTTCCAGAAGAGCGCCCGTGGCCAGGACCATCCTGGCTGACCTGCAGTCACCAAGTTGGCCTGCGTGCTTTCGCTGGTGTGGCTCCACGGCCCTTCCTCTAGGCTTTCAAGCACTTGTACATATTCAGGTGTTTCACCTCTGAAGGGTGGGAACAGTTCAGCAGCAGCTGGCCTGGGGCTCAGCTCACGTTTACTCACAGAGGCCTCGGCACGGTCCCCCAGCTTTGCAATAAGGACGCTCCTTGCGTGGGCGGGTGGGGCTGCTGGCTCTATGGGAGATGATTCCCCACCTCTGACCAATTTCAGAATTGTTTACCACTGGAGCAAGTGCCTTGGTAGTGTTTTCCTCTGTATAACTGTTAGGTTCAGTTTTTTTTTTTCTTTTTTGGTTCAAGTTAGATTTTATTCCTCTTTTATGTATTTATGGATATAAGCATGGAAATAATTCATTCTTATAAATACATCAGTGTGAATGGAAGAACATTTTTTCTGTTTTATTTTTACATTTTATTTTTAAAATTTTTGAAATTTAATTTTAATTATTTTTTTTATACAGTAGGTTATTATTAGTTATCTATTTTATGCATAGACATGTATACAGGTCAATCCCAATCTCCCAACTCATCCCACCACCACCACCCCATGGCTTCCCCCACTTTGTGTCAATACGTTTGTTCTCTACCTCTGTGTCTCTATTTCTGCCCTGCAAACCAGTTCATCTGTAGCATTTTTCTAGGTTCCACATATAGGCATTAATATCCAATATTTGTTTTTCTCTTTCTGACTTACTTCACTCTGTATGACAGTCTCTAGATCCATCAACTTCTCTACAAATGACCCAGTTTCATTCCTTTTTATGGCTGAGTAATATTCCATTTTATATATGTACCCCATCTTTATCCATTCGTCTGTCTGTGGGCATTTAGGTTGCTTCCATTACCTGGCTATTGTAAATAGTGCTGCAATGAACATTTTGGTGAATGTGTCTTTGTGATTTTTGGTTTTCTCTGGGTATATGCCCAGAAGTGGGATTGCTGGATCCTATTGTAATTCTGTTTTTAGTTTTTTAAAGGAACCTCCATACTGTTCTCCATAGTGACTGTATCAATTTACATTCCCACCAATAGCGGAAGAGGGTTCCTTTTGTCCACACCCTCCCCAGAATTTGTTGTTTGTAGATTATCTGATGATGCCGATTCTAACAGGTGTGAGGTCTTACCTCATTGTAGTTTTGATTTGCATTTCTCTAATAATTAGTGATGTTGAGCAGCTTTTCATGTGCGTCTTGGCCATCTCTGTGTCTTCTTTGAAGAAACGTCTATTTAGATCTTCTGCCCATTTTTGTATTGGGTTGTTTGTTGTATTAATATTAAGCTGCATGAGCTGTTTATATATATTGGAGATTAAACCTTTGTCCATTGATTCGTTTGTGAAAGTTTTCGCCCCTTCTGAGGGTTGCCTTTTTCCATTCCAGTTTTTTTAACAAAGAAAGAATGAAATCAAAAGAAGCAGAACACTAATGTGCGTGAAATATGCCTCTTGAAAGTGTCGTTTTGAAATATGGACGTCTTTTGAATTTTTTGGTCGATATATGACCCCAGGATTTGTTTTCAGGGCAGGTGTCATTTACAGGCCTGTAATGATTTGGAATATCCACTGACCATTAGCGCTGGGATTAAAGCTGCTGTTGTGTGAAACGGCCACAAGGTGGCAGCAGTTCTCCCTTACCAAATCTGGTTACTAGGGCAGCAGAGCCTCAATGGAAGTCGCGTTCTAGATTGGAATATAGAACGGAATGTGCCAGGAGAAAGCCCCTCAAGTTTGTCTCACTACTTCTTGTTCGTGTTTTTAATTTAATTTTTTATTTTTTATTACAGCAAGTTTGAGTACAACGTTTAGCTTGTTGTAGGTGTGCAAGAGGTGGTTCTTTTACACATATACATATGTCTGTTCTTCCTGGGATCCTTTTCCCATGTTCGTTATGACAGAATGTTGAGTAGTCTTCTCTTGGTACTCTGTAGGTCTTTGGTGATTATATATGTCTACTGTGTTTGTATATGTCTGTTAACCCCAATATCGTAATGAATTCAATCCTCACACCTTTCCTTTGGTGAACCATAAGTTTGTTTAATGAATCTGTGATTGCCCTTCTCCGTGGAAATATCTGCCCTGGTATCAATTTATAGGTAACACCTATAAGTGATATGATATGATATGTGTCTTTCACTTTCTGACTTACTCCAAGTCACGTGATTACCTCTAGACTCATCTACGGTGCTGCAAATGGCATTGTGTGTTTCTTTTCCTTGGCGAATATTCTGTCTTAGCGAGGTCCATTTTCTGCAATGTGATTCCCTGAGGGCTGAGGATTAGCTTACCTGGGCAGCCTGACCCTGCCGGCAAGCCCTCCCCAGGTGTGCCTGGGTTGAGGTCAATATAAACAGCACTCCAGGCAGCAATAGCCCATGCAGCTGTGCCTGACTCCATATTCTCTGCCCCGTCAGCAGTCTCGGGGCTGTGCTGGTGGGAGGGTGTGAGGGTCCACGGCTTTGTGGGTGGCCCGGTGTGAGTGGGGCTCTGCTGGACTTTCTGCAGGAGTTGCCAGGCTGCCACCTGTAAAGAAGAGGATGTGTCACCCATAACTTCCACTGGAGTATCTCTCCGGGCTGAGGTGAGGAAGGAAAAAAAGGAGTGGGGGCCGGGACAGGAGGGGTATCTCAGGCAGGGCAATGGAAAGCTTCCAGAAGAGCGCCCGTGGCCAGGACCATCCTGGCTGACCTGCAGTCACCAAGTTGGCCTGCGTGCTTTCGCTGGAGTGGCTCCACGGCCCTTCCTCTAGGCTTTCAAGCCCTTGTACATATTCAGGTGTTTCACCTGGGAAGGGTGGGAACAGTTCAGCAGCAGCTGGCCTGGGGCTCAGCTCACGTTTACTCACAGAGGCCTCGGCACGGTCCCCCAGCTTTGCAATAAGGACGCTCCTTGCGTGGGCGGGTGGGGCTGCTGGCTCTATGGGAGATGATTCCCCACCTCTGACCAATTTCAGAATTGTTTACCACTGGAGCAAGTGCCTTGGTAGTGTTTTCCTCTGTATAACTGTTAGGTTCAGTTTTTTTTTTCTTTTTTGGTTCAAGTTAGATTTTATTCCTCTTTTATGTATTTATGGATATAAGCATGGAAATAATTCATTCTTATAAATACATCAGTGTGAATGGAAGAACATTTTTTCTGTTTTATTTTTACATTTTATTTTTAAAATTTTTGAAATTTAATTTTAATTATTTTTTTTATACAGTAGGTTATTATTAGTTATCTATTTTATGCATAGACATGTATACAGGTCAATCCCAATCTCCCAACTCATCCCACCACCACCACCCCATGGCTTCCCCCACTTTGTGTCCATACGTTTGTTCTCTACCTCTGTGTCTCTATTTCTGCCCTGCAAACCAGTTCATCTGTAGCATTTTTCTAGGTTCCACATATAGGCATTAATATCCAATATTTGTTTTTCTCTTTCTGACTTACTTCACTCTGTATGACAGTCTCTAGATCCATCAACTTCTCTACAAATGACCCAGTTTCATTCCTTTTTATGGCTGAGTAATATTCCATTTTATATATGTACCCCATCTTTATCCATTCGTCTGTCTGTGGGCATTTAGGTTGCTTCCATTACCTGGCTATTGTAAATAGTGCTGCAATGAACATTTTGGTGAATGTGTCTTTGTGATTTTTGGTTTTCTCTGGGTATATGCCCAGAAGTGGGATTGCTGGATCCTATTGTAATTCTGTTTTTAGTTTTTTAAAGGAACCTCCATACTGTTCTCCATAGTGATGTATCAATTTACATTCCCACCAATAGCGGAAGAGGGTTCCTTTTGTCCACACCCTCCCCAGAATTTGTTGTTTGTAGATTATCTGATGATGCCGATTCTAACAGGTGTGAGGTCTTACCTCATTGTAGTTTTGATTTGCATTTCTCTAATAATTAGTGATGTTGAGCAGCTTTTCATGTGCGTCTTGGCCATCTCTGTGTCTTCTTTGAAGAAACGTCTATTTAGATCTTCTGCCCATTTTTGTATTGGGTTGTTTGTTGTATTAATATTAAGCTGCATGAGCTGTTTATATATATTGGAGATTAAACCTTTGTCCATTGATTCGTTTGTGAAAGTTTTCGCCCCTTCTGAGGGTTGCCTTTTTCCATTCCAGTTTTTTTAACAAAGAAAGAATGAAATCAAAAGAAGCAGAACACTAATGTGCGTGAAATATGCCTCTTGAAAGTGTCGTTTTGAAATATGGACGTCTTTTGAATTTTTTGGTCGATATATGACCCCAGGATTTGTTTTCAGGGCAGGTGTCATTTACAGGCCTGTAATGATTTGGAATATCCACTGACCATTAGCGCTGGGATTAAAGCTGCTGTTGTGTGAAACGGCCACAAGGTGGCAGCAGTTCTCCGTTACCAAATCTGGTTACTAGGGCAGCAGAGCCTCAATGGAAGTCGCGTTCTAGATTGGAATATAGAACGGAATGTGCCAGGAGAAAGCCCCTCAAGTTTGTCTCACTACTTCTTGTTCGTGTTTTTAATTTAATTTTTTATTTTTTATTACAGCAAGTTTGAGTACAACGTTTAGCTTGTTGTAGGTGTGCAAGAGGTGGTTCTTTTACACATATACATATGTCTGTTCTTCCTGGGATCCTTTTCCCATGTTCGTTATGACAGAATGTTGAGTAGTCTTCTCTTGGTACTCTGTAGGTCTTTGGTGATTATATATGTCTACTGTGTTTGTATATGTCTGTTAACCCCAATATCGTAATGAATTCAATCCTCACACCTTTCCTTTGGTGAACCATAAGTTTGTTTAATGAATCTGTGATTGCCCTTCTCCGTGGAAATATCTGCCCTGGTATCAATTTATAGGTAACACCTATAAGTGATATGATATGATATGTGTCTTTCACTTTCTGACTTACTCCAAGTCACGTGATTACCTCTAGACTCATCTACGGTGCTGCAAATGGCATTGTGTGTTTCTTTTCCTTGGCGAATATTCTGTCTTAGCGAGGTCCATTTTCTGCAATGTGATTCCCTGAGGGCTGAGGATTAGCTTACCTGGGCAGCCTGACCCTGCCGGCAAGCCCTCCCCAGGTGTGCCTGGGTTGAGGTCAATATAAACAGCACTCCAGGCAGCAATAGCCCCTGCAGCTGTGCCTGACTCCATATTCTCTGCCCCGTCAGCAGTCTCGGGGCTGTGCTGGTGGGAGGGTGTGAGGGTCCACGGCTTTGTGGGTGGCCCGGTGTGAGTGGGGCTCTGCTGGACTTTCGGCAGGAGTTGCCAGGCTGCCACCTGTAAAGAAGAGGATGTGTCACCCATAACTTCCACTGGAGTATATCTCCGGGCTGAGGTGAGGAAGGAAAAAAAGGAGTGGGGGCCGGGACAGGAGGGGTATCTCAGGCAGGGCAATGGAAAGCTTCCAGAAGAGCGCCCGTGGCCAGGACCATCCTGGCTGACCTGCAGTCACCAAGTTGGCCTGCGTGCTTTCGCTGGAGTGGCCCCACGGCCCTTCCTCTAGGCTTTCAAGCCCTTGTACATATTCAGGTGTTTCACCTGGGAAGGGTGGGAACAGTTCAGCAGCAGCTGGCCTGGGGCTCAGCTCACGTTTACTCACAGAGGCCTCGGCACGGTCCCCCAGCTTTGCAATAAGGACGCTCCTTGCGTGGGCGGGTGGGGCTGCTGGCTCTATGGGAGATGATTCCCCACCTCTGACCAATTTCAGAATTGTTTACCACTGGAGCAAGTGCCTTGGTAGTGTTTTCCTCTGTATAACTGTTAGGTTCAGTTTTTTTTTTCTTTTTTGGTTCAAGTTAGATTTTATTCCTCTTTTATGTATTTATGGATATAAGCATGGAAATAATTCATTCTTATAAATACATCAGTGTGAATGGAAGAACATTTTTTCTGTTTTATTTTTACATTTTATTTTTAAAATTTTTGAAATTTAATTTAATTATTTTTTTATACAGTAGGTTATTATTAGTTATCTATTTTATGCATAGACATGTATACAGGTCAATCCCAATCTCCCAACTCATCCCACCACCACCACCCCATGGCTTCCCCCACTTTGTGTCCATACGTTTGTTCTCTACCTCTGTGTCTCTATTTCTGCCCTGCAAACCAGTTCATCTGTAGCATTTTTCTAGGTTCCACATATAGGCATTAATATCCAATATTTGTTTTTCTCTTTCTGACTTACTTCACTCTGTATGACAGTCTCTAGATCCATCAACTTCTCTACAAATGACCCAGTTTCATTCCTTTTTATGGCTGAGTAATATTCCATTTTATATATGTACCACATCTTTATCCATTCGTCTGTCTGTGGGCATTTAGGTTGCTTCCATTACCTGGCTATTGTAAATAGTGCTGCAATGAACATTTTGGTGAATGTGTCTTTGTGATTTTTGGTTTTCTCTGGGTATATGCCCAGAAGTGGGATTGCTGGATCCTATTGTAATTCTGTTTTTAGTTTTTTAAAGGAACCTCCATACTGTTCTCCATAGTGACTGTATCAATTTACATTCCCACCAATAGCGGAAGAGGGTTCCTTTTGTCCACACCCTCCCCAGAATTTGTTGTTTGTAGATTATCTGATGATGCCGATTCTAACAGGTGTGAGGTCTTACCTCATTGTAGTTTTGATTTGCATTTCTCTAATAATTAGTGATGTTGAGCAGCTTTTCATGTGCGTCTTGGCCATCTCTGTGTCTTCTTTGAAGAAACGTCTATTTAGATCTTCTGCCCATTTTTGTATTGGGTTGTTTGTTGTATTAATATTAAGCTGCATGAGCTGTTTATATATATTGGAGATTAAACCTTTGTCCATTGATTCGTTTGTGAAAGTTTTCGCCCCTTCTGAGGGTTGCCTTTTTCCATTCCCGTTTTTTTAACAAAGAAAGAAAGAAATCAAAAGAAGCAGAACACTAATGTGCGTGAAATATGCCTCTTGAAACTGTCGTTTTGAAATATGGACGTTTTTTGAATTTTTTGGTCGATATATGACCCCAGGATTTGTTTTCAGGGCAGGTGTCATTTACAGGCCTGTAATGATTTGGAATATCCACTGACCATTAGCGCTGGGATTAAAGCTGCTGTTGTGTGAAACGGCCACAAGGTGGCAGCAGTTCTCCCTTACCAAATCTGGTTACTAGGGCAGCAGAGCCTCAATGGAAGTTGCGTTCTAGATTGGAATGTAGAACGGAATGTACCAGGAGAAAGCCCCTCAAGTTTTTCTCACTAATTCTTGTTCGTGTTTTTAATTTAATTTTTTATATTTTATTACAGCAAGTTTGAGTACAATGTTTAGCTTGTTGTAGGTGTGCAAGAGGTGGTTCTTTTACACATATACATATGTCTGTTCTTCCTGGGATCCTTTTCCCATGTACGTTATGACAGAATGTTGAGTAGTCTTCTCTTGGTACTCCGTAGGTCTTTGGTGATTATATATGTCTACTGTGTTTGTATATGTCTGTTAACCCCAATATCGTAATGAATTCAATCCTCACACCTTTCCTTTGGTGAACCATAAGTTTGTTTAATGAATCTGTGATTGCCCTTCTCCGTGGAAATATCTGCCCTGGTATCAATTTATAGGTAACACCTATAAGTGATATGATATGATATGTGTCTTTCACTTTCTGACTTACTACAAGTCACGTGATTACCTCTAGACTCATCTACGGTGCTGCAAATGGCATTGTGTGCTTCTTTTCCTTGGCGAATATTCTGTCTTAGCGAGGTCCATTTTCTGCAATGTGATTCCCTGAGGGCTGAGGATTAGCTGACCTGGGCAGCTTGACCCTGCCGGCAAGCCCTCCCCAGGTGTGCCTGGGTTGAGGTCAATATAAACAGCACTCCAGGCAGCAATAGCCCCTGCCGCTGTGCCTGACTCCATATTCTCTGCCCCGTCAGCAGTCTCGGGGCTGTGCTGGTGGGAGGGTGTGAGGGTCCACGGCTTTGTGGGTGGCCCGGTGTGAGTGGGGCTCTGCTGGACTTTCTGCAGGAGTTGCCAGGCTGCCACCTGTAAAGAAGAGGATGTGTCACCCATAACTTCCACTGGAATATCTCTCCGGGCTGAGGTGAGGAAGGAAAAAAAGGAGTGGGGGCCGGGACAGGAGGGGTATCTCAGGCAGGGCAATGGAAAGCTTCCAGAAGAGCGCCCGTGGCCAGGACCATCCTGGCTGACCTGCAGGCACCAAGTTGGCGTGCGTGCTTTCGCTGGTGTGGCTCCACGGCCCTTCCTCTAGGCTTTCAAGCCCTTGTACATATTCAGGTGTTTCACCTGGGAAGGGTGGGAACAGTTCAGCAGCAGCTGGCCTGGGGCTCAGCTCACGTTTACTCACAGAGGCCTCGGCACGGTCCCCCAGGTTTGCAATAAGGACGCTCCTTGCGTGGGCGGGCGGGGCTGCTGGCTCTATGGGAGATGATTCCCCACCTCTGACCAATTTCAGAATTGTTTACCACTGGAGCAAGTGCCTTGGTAGTGTTTTCCTCTGTATAACTGTTAGGTTCAGATTTTTTTTTCTTTTTTGGTTCAAGTTAGATTTTATTCCTCTTTTATGTATTTATGGATATAAGCATGGAAATAATTCATTCTTATAAATACATCAGTGTGAATGGAAGAACATTTTTTCTGTTTTATTTTTACATTTTATTTTTAAAATTTTTGAAATTTAATTTTATTTATTTTTTTTATACAGTAGGTTATTATTAGTTAACTATTTTATGCATAGACATGTATACAGGTCAATCCCAATCTCCCAACTCATCCCACCACCACCACCCCATGGCTTCCCCCACTTTGTGTCCATACGTTTGTTCTCTACCTCTGTCTCTATTTCTGCCCTGCAAACCAGTTCATCTGTAGCATTTTTCTAGGTTCCACATATAGGCATTAATATACAATATTTGTTTTTCTCTTTCTGACTTACTTCACTCTGTATGACAGTCTCTAGATCCATCAACTTCTCTACAAATGACCCAGTTTCATTCCTTTTTATGGCTGAGTAATATTCCATTTTATATATGTACCACATCTTTATCCATTCGTCTGTCTGTGGGCATTTAGGTTGCTTCCATTACCTGGCTCTTGTAAATAGTGCTGCAATGAACATTGTGGTGAATGTGTCTTTGTGATTTATGGTTTTCTCTGGGTATATGCCCAGAAGTGGGATTGCTGGATCCTATTGTAATTCTGTTTTTAGTTTTTTAAAGGAACCTCCATACTGTTCTCCATAGTGACTGAATCAATTTACATTCCCACCAATAGCGGAAGAGGGTTCCTTTTGTCCACACCCTCCCCAGAATTTGTTGTTTGTAGATTATCTGATGATGCCGATTCTAACAGGTGTGAGGTCTTACCTCATTGTAGTTTTGATTTGCATTTCTCTAATAATTAGTGATGTTGAGCAGCTTTTCATGTGCGTCTTGGCCATCTCTGTGTCTTCTTTGAAGAAACGTCTATTTAGATCTTCTGCCCAATTTTGTATTGGGTTGTTTGTTGTATTAATATTAAGCTGCATGAGCTGTTTATATATATTGGAGATTAAACCTTTGTCCATTGATTCGTTTGTGAAAGTTTTCGCCCCTTCTGAGGGTTGCCTTTTTCCATTCCCGTTTTTTTAACAAAGAAAGAAAGAAATCAAAAGAAGCAGAACACTAATGTGCGTGAAATATGCCTCTTGAAACTGTCGTTTTGAAATATGGACGTCTTTTGAATTTTTTGGTCGATATATGACCCCAGGATTTGTTTTCAGGGCAGGTGTCATTTACAGGCCTGTAATGATTTGGAATATCCACTGACCATTAGCGCTGGGATTAAAGCTGCTGTTGTGTGAAACGGCCACAAGGTGGCAGCAGTTCTCCGTTACCAAATCTGGTTACTAGGGCAGCAGAGCCTCAATGGAAGTCGCGTTCTAGATTGGAATGTAGAACGGAATGTACCAGGAGAAAGCCCCTCAAGTTTTTCTCACTAATTCTTGTTCGTGTTTTTAATTTAATTTTTTATATTTTATTACAGCAAGTTTGAGTACAATGTTTAGCTTGTTGTAGGTGTGCAAGAGGTGGTTCTTTTACACATATACATATGTCTGTTCTTCCTGGGATCCTTTTCCCATGTACGTTATGACAGAATGTTGAGTAGTCTTCTCTTGGTACTCCGTAGGTCTTTGGTGATTATATATGTCTACTGTGTTTGTATATGTCTGTTAACCCCAATATCGTAATGAATTCAATCCTCACACCTTTCCTTTGGTGAACCATAAGTTTGTTTAATGAATCTGTGATTGCCCTTCTCCGTGGAAATATCTGCCCTGGTATCAATTTATAGGTAACACCTATAAGTGATATGATATGATATGTGTCTTTCACTTTCTGACTTACTCCCAGTCACGTGATTACCTCTAGACTCATCTACGGTGCTGCAAATGGCATTGTGTGCTTCTTTTCCTTGGCGAATATTCTGTCTTAGCGAGGTCCATTTTCTGCAATGTGATTCCCTGAGGGCTGAGGATTAGCTGACCTGGGCAGCCTGACCCTGCCGGCAAGCCCTCCCCAGGTGTGCCTGGGTGGAGGTCAATATAAACAGCACTCCAGGCAGCAATAGCCCCTGCAGCTGTGCCTGACTCCATATTCTCTGCCCCGTCAGCAGTCTCGGGGCTGTGCTGGTGGGAGGGTGTGAGGGTCCACGGCTTTGTGGGTGGCCCGGTGTGAGTGGGGCTCTGCTGGACTTTCTGCAGGAGTTGCCAGGCTGCCACCTGTAAAGAAGAGGATGTGTCACCCATAACTTCCACTGGAATATCTCTCCGGGCTGAGGTGAGTAAGGAAAAAAAGGAGTGGGGGCCGGGACAGGAGGGGTATCTCAGGCAGGGCAATGGAAAGCTTCCAGAAAAGCGCCCGTGGCCAAGACCATCCTGGCTGACCTGCAGGCACCAAGGTGGCCTGCGTGCTGTCGCTGGTGTGGCTCCACGGCCCTTCCTCTAGGCTTTCAAGCCCTTGTACATATTCAGGTGTTTCACCTGGGAAGGGTGGGAACAGTTCAGCAGCAGCTGGCCTGTGGCTCAGCTCACGTTTACTCACAGAGGCCTCGGCACGGTCCCCCAGCTTTGCAATAAGGACGCTCCTTGCGTGGGCGGGCGGGGCTGCTGGCTCTATGGGAGATGATTCCCCACCTCTGACCAATTTCAGAATTGTTTACCACTGGAGCAAGTGCCTTGGTAGTGTTTTCCTCTGTATAACTGTTAGGTTCAGATTTTTTTTTCTTTTTTGGTTCAAGTTAGATTTTATTCCTCTTTTATGTATTTATGGATATAAGCATGGAAATAATTCATTCTTATAAATACATCAGTGTGAATGGAAGAACATTTTTTCTGTTTTATTTTTACATTTTATTTTTAAAATTTTTGAAATTTAATTTTATTTATTTTTTTTATACAGTAGGTTATTATTAGTTAACTATTTTATGCATAGACATGTATACAGGTCAATCCCAATCTCCCAACTCATCCCACCACCACCACCCCATGGCTTCCCCCACTTTGTGTCCATACGTTTGTTCTCTACGTCTGTGTCTCTATTTCTGCCCTGCAAACCAGTTCATCTGTAGCATTTTTCTAGGTTCCACATATAGGCATTAATATACAATATTTGTTTTTCTCTTTCTGACTTACTTCACTCTGTATGACAGTCTCTAGATCCATCAACTTCTCTACAAATGACCCAGTTTCATTCCTTTTTATGGCTGAGTAATATTCCATTTTATATATGTACCACATCTTTATCCATTCGTCTGTCTGTGGGCATTTAGGTTGCTTCCATTACCTGGCTCTTGTAAATAGTGCTGCAATGAACATTGTGGTGAATGTGTCTTTGTGATTTATGGTTTTCTCTGGGTATATGCCCAGAAGTGGGATTGCTGGATCCTATTGTAATTCTGTTTTTAGTTTTTTAAAGGAACCTCCATACTGTTCTCCATAGTGACTGTATCAATTTACATTCCCACCAATAGCGGAAGAGGGTTCCTTTTGTCCACACCCTCCCCAGTATTTGTTGTTTGTAGATTATCTGATGATGCCGATTCTAACAGGTGTGAGGTCTTACCTCATTGTAGTTTTGATTTGCATTTCTCTAATAATTAGTGATGTTGAGCAGCTTTTCATGTGCGTCTTGGCCATCTCTGTGTCTTCTTTGAAGAAACGTCTATTTAGATCTTCTGCCCATTTTTGTATTGGGTTGTTTGTTGTATTAATATTAAGCTGCATGAGCTGTTTATATATATTGGAGATTAAACCTTTGTCCATTGATTCGTTTGTGAAAGTTTTCGCCCATTCTGAGGGTTGCCTTTTTCCATTCCCGTTTTTTCAACAAAGAAAGAATGAAATCAAAAGAAGCAGAACACTAATGTGCGTGAAATATGCCTCTTGAAAGTGTCGTTTTGAAATATGGACGTCTTTTGAATTTTTTGGTCGATATATGACCCCAGGATTTGTTTTCAGGGCAGGTGTCATTTACAGGCCTGTAATGATTTGGAATATCCACTGACCATTAGCGCTGGGATTAAAGCTGCTGTTGTGTGAAACGGCCACAAGGTGGCAGCAGTTCTCCCTTACCAAATCTGGTTACTAGGGCAGCAGAGCCTCAATGGAAGTCGCGTTCTAGATTGGAATGTAGAACGGAATGTGCCAGGAGAAAGCCCCTCAAGTTTGTCTCACTACTTCTTGTTCGTGTTTTTAATTTAATTTTTTATTTTTTATTACAGCAAGTTTGAGTACAACGTTTAGCTTGTTGTAGGTGTGCAAGAGGTGGTTCTTTTACACATATACATATGTCTGTTCTTCCTGGGATCCTTTTCCCATGTTCGTTATGACAGAATGTTGAGTAGTCTTCTCTTGGTACTCCGTAGGTCTTTGGTGATTATATATGTCTACTGTGTTTGTATATGTCTGTTAACCCCAATATCGTAATGAATTCAATCCTCACACCTTTCCTTTGGTGAACCATAAGTTTGTTTAATGAATCTGTGATTGCCCTTCTCCGTGGAAATATCTGCCCTGGTATCAATTTATAGGTAACACCTATAAGTGATATGATATGATATGTGTCTTTCACTTTCTGACTTACTCCAAGTCACGTGATTACCTCTAGACTCATCTACGGTGCTGCAAATGGCATTGTGTGTTTCTTTTCCTTGGCGAATATTCTGTCTTAGCGAGGTCCATTTTCTGCAATGTGATTCCCTGAGGGCTGAGGATTAGCTGACCTGGGCAGCCTGACCCTGCCGGCAAGCCCTCCCCAGGTGTGCCTGTGTTGAGGTCAATATAAACAGCACTCCAGGCAGCAATAGCCCCTGCAGCTGTGCCTGACTCCATATTCTCTGCCCCGTCAGCAGTCTCGGGGCTGTGCTGGTGGGAGGGTGTGAGGGTCCACGGCTTTGTGGGTGGCCCGGTGTGAGTGGGGATCTGCTGGACTTTCTGCAGGAGTTGCCAGGCTGCCACCTGTAAAGAAGAGGATGTGTCAACCATAACTTCCACTGGAGTATCTCTCCGGGCTGAGGTGAGGAAGGAAAAAAAGGAGTGGGGGCCGGGACAGGAGGGGTATCTCAGGCAGGGCAATGGAAAGCTTCCAGAAGAGCGCCCGTGGCCAGGACCATCCTGGCTGACCTGCAGGCACCAAGTTGGCCTGAGTGCTTTCGCTGGTGTGGCTCCACGGCCCTTCCTCTAGGCTTTCAAGCCCTTGTACATATTCAGGTGTTTCACCTGGGAAGGGTGGGAACAGTTCAGCAGCAGCTGGCCTGGGGCTCAGCTCACGTTTACTCACAGAGGCCTCGGCACGGTCCCCCAGCTTTGCAATAAGGACGCTCCTTGCGTGGGTGGGTGGGGCTGCTGGCTGTATGGGAGATGATTCCCCACCTCTGACCAATTTCAGAATTGTTTACCACTGGAGCAAGTGCCTTGGTAGTGTTTTCCTCTGTATAACTGTTAGGTTCAGTTTTTTTTTTTCTTTTTTGGTTCAAGTTAGATTTTATTCCTCTTTTATGTATTTATGGATATAAGCATGTAAATAATTCATTCTTATAAATACATCAGTGTGAATGGAAGAACATTTTTTCTGTTTTATTTTTACATTTTATTTTTAAAATTTTTGAAATTTAATTTTATTTATTTTTTTTATACAGTAGGTTATTATTAGTTATCTATTTTATGCATAGACATGTATACAGGTCAATCCCAATCTCCCAACTCATCCCACCACCACCACCCCATGGCTTCCCCCACTTTGTGTCCATACGTTTGTTCTCTACCTCTGTGTCTCTATTTCTGCCCTGCAAACCAGTTCATCTGTAGCATTTTTCTAGGTTCCACATATAGGCATTAATATACAATATTTGTTTTTCTCTCTCTGACTTACTTCACTCTGTATGACAGTCTCTAGATCCATCAACTTCTCTACAAATGACCCAGTTTCATTCCTTTTTATGGCTGAGTAATATTCCATTTTATATATGTACCACATCTTTATCCATTCGTCTGTCTGTGGGCATTTAGGTTGCTTCCATTACCTGGCTCTTGTAAATAGTGCTGCAATGAACATTGTGGTGAATGTGTCTTTGTGATATATGGTTTTCTCTGGGTATATGCCCAGAGGTGGGATTGCTGGATCCTATTGTAATTCTGTTTTTAGTTTTTTAAAGGAACCTCCATACTGTTCTCCATAGTGACTGTATCAATTTACATTCCCACCAATAGCGGAAGAGGGTTCCTTTTGTCCACACCCTCCCCAGAATTTGTTGTTTGTAGATTATCTGATGATGCCGATTCTAACAGGGGTGAGGTCTTACCTCATTGTAGTTTTGATTTGCATTTCTCTAATAATTAGTGATGTTAAGCAGCTTTTCAAGTGCGTCTTGGCCATCTCTGTGTCTTCTTTGAAGAAACGTCTATTTAGATCTTCTGCCCATTTTTGTATTGGGTTGTTTGTTGTATTAATATTAAGCTGCATGAGCTGTTTATATATATTGGAGATTAAACCTTTGTCCATTGATTCGTTTGTGAAAGTTTTCGCCCCTTCTGAGGGTTGCCTTTTTCCATTCCCGTTTTTTTAACAAAGAAAGAAAGAAATCAAAAGAAGCAGAACACTAATGTGCGTGAAATATGCCTCTTGAAACTGTCGTTTTGAAATATGGACGTTTTTTGAATTTTTTGGTCGATATATGACCCCAGGATTTGTTTTCAGGGCAGGTGTCATTTACAGGCCTGTAATGATTTGGAATATCCACTGACCATTAGCGCTGGGATTAAAGCTGCTGTTGTGTGAAACGGCCACAAGGTGGCAGCAGTTCTCCCTTACCAAATCTGGTTACTAGGGCAGCAGAGCCTCAATGGAAGTCGCGTTCTAGATTGGAATGTAGAACGGAATGTACCAGGAGAAAGCCCCTCAAGTTTTCCTCACTAATTCTTGTTCGTGTTTTTAATTTAATTTTTTATATTTTATTACAGCAAGTTTGAGTACAATGTTTAGCTTGTTGTAGGTGTGCAAGAGGTGGTTCTTTTACACATATACATATGTCTGTTCTTCCTGGGATCCTTTTCCCATGTACGTTATGACAGAATGTTGAGTAGTCTTCTCTTGGTACTCCGTAGGTCTTTGGTGATTATATATGTCTACTGTGTTTGTATATGGCTGTTAACCCCAATATCGTAATGAATTCAATCCTCACACCTTTCCTTTGGTGAACCATAAGTTTGTTTAATGAATCTGTGATTGCCCTTCTCCGTGGAAATATCTGCCCTGGTATCAATTTATAGGTAACACCTATAAGTGATATGATATGATATGTGTCTTTCACTTTCTGACTTACTCCAAGTCACGTGATTACCTCTAGACTCATCTACGGTGCTGCAAATGGCATTGTGTGCTTCTTTTCCTTGGCGAATATTCTGTCTTAGCGAGGTCCATTTTCTGCAATTTGATTCCCTGAGGGCTGAGGATTAGCTGACCTGGGCAGCCTGACCCTGCCGGCAAGCCCTCCCCAGGTGTGCCTGGGTTGAGGTCAATATAAACAGCACTCCAGGCAGCAATAGCCCCTGCAGCTGTGCCTGACTCCATATTCTCTGCCCCGTCAGCAGTCTCGGGGCTGTGCTGGTGGGAGGGTGTGAGGGTCCACGGCTTTTTGGGTGGCCCGGTGTGAGTGGGGCTCTGCTGGACTTTCTGCAGGAGTTGCCAGGCTGCCACCTGTAAAGAAGAGGATGTGTCACCCATAACTTCCACTGGAATATCTCTCCGGGCTGAGGTGAGGAAGGAAAAAAAGGAGTGGGGGCCGGGACAGGAGGGGTATCTCAGGCAGGGCAATGGAAAGCTTCCAGAAGAGTGCCCGTGGCCTGGACCATCCTGGCTGACCTGCAGGCACCAAGGTGGCCTGCGTGCTGTCGCTGTTGTGGCTCCACGGCCCTTCCTCTAGGCTTTCAAGCCCTTGTACATATTCAGGTGTTTCACCTGGGAAGGGTGGGAACAGTTCAGCAGCAGCTGGCCTGGGGCTCAGCTCACGTTTACTCACAGAGGCCTCGGCACGGGCCCCCAGCTTTGCAATAAGGACGCTCCTTGCGTGGGCGGGTGGGGCTGCTGTCTCTATGGGAGATGATTCCCCAGCTCTGACCAATTTCAGAATTGTTTAGCACTGGAGCAAGTGCCTTGGTAGTGTTTTCCTCTGTATAACTGTTAGGTTCAGTTTTTTTTTCTTTTTTGGTTCAAGTTAGATTTTATTCCTCTTTTATGTATTTATGGATATAAGCATGGAAATAATTCATTCTTATAAATACATCAGTGTGAACGGAAGAACATTTTTTCTGTTTTATTTTTACATTTTATTTTTAAAATTTTTGAAATTTAATTTTATTTATTTTTTTTATACAGTAGGTTATTATTAGTTATCTATTTTATGCATAGACATGTATACAGGTCAATCCCAATCTCCCAACTCATCCCACAACCACCACCCCATGGCTTCCCCCACTTTGTGTCCATACGTTTGTTCTCTACCTCTGTGTCTCTATTTCTGCCCTGCAAACCAGTTCATCTGTAGCATTTTTCTAGGTTCCACATATAGGCATTAATATACAATATTTGTTTTTCTCTTTCTGACTTACTTCACTCTGTATGACAGTCTCTAGATCCATCAACCTCTCTACAAATGACCAGTTTCATTCCTTTTTATGGCTGAGTAATATTCCATTTTATATATGTACCACATCTTTATCCATTCGTCTGTCTGTGGGCATTTAGGTTGCTTCCATTACCTGGCTATTGTAAATAGTGCTGCAATGAACATTGTGGTGAATGTGTCTTTGTGATTTTTGGTTTTCTCTGCGTATATGCCCAGAAGTGGGATTGCTGGATCCTATTGTAATTCTGTTTTTAGTTTTTTAAAGGAACCTCCATACTGTTCTCCATAGTGACTGTATCAATTTACATTCCCACCAATAGCGGAAGAGGGTTCCTTTTGTCCACACCCTCCCCAGAATTTGTTGTTTGTAGATTATCTGATGATGCCGATTCTAACAGGTGTGAGGTCTTACCTCATTGTAGTTTTGATTTGCATTTCTCTAATAATTAGTGATGTTGAGCAGCTTTTCATGTGCGTCTTGGCCATCTCTGTGTCTTCTTTGAAGAAACGTCTATTTAGATCTTCTGCCCATTTTTGTATTGGGTTGTTTGTTGTATTAATATTAAGCTGCATGAGCTGTTTATATATATTGGATATTAATCCTTTGTCCATTGATTCGTTTGTGAAAGTTTTCGCCCCTTCTGAGGGTTGCCTTTTTCCATTCCCGTTTTTTTAACAAAGAAAGAATGAAATCAAAAGAAGCAGAACACTAATGTGCGTGAAATATGCCTCTTGAAAGTGTCGTTTTGAAATATGGACGTCTTTTGAATTTTTTGGTCGATATATGACCCCAGGATTTGTTTTCAGGGCAGGTGTCATTTACAGGCCTGTAATGATTTGGAATATCCACTGACCATTAGCGCTGGGATTAAAGCTGCTGTTGTGTGAAACGGCCACAAGGTGGCAGCAGTTCTCCCTTACCAAATCTGGTTACTAGGGCAGCAGAGCCTTAATGGAAGTCGCGTTCTAGATTGGAATATAGAACGGAATGTGCCAGGAGAAAGCCCCTCAAGTTTGTCTCACTACTTCTTGTTCGTGTTTTTAATTTAATTTTTTATTTTTTATTACAGCAAGTTTGAGTACAACGTTTAGCTTGTTGTAGGTGTGCAAGAGGTGGTTCTTTTACACATATACATATGTCTGTTCTTCCTGGGATCCTTTTCCCATGTTCGTTATGACAGAATGTTGAGTAGTCTTCTCTTGGTACTCCGTAGGTCTTTGGTGATTATATATGTCTACTGTGTTTGTATATGTCTGTTAACCCCAATATCGTAATGAATTCAATCCTCACACCTTTCCTTTGGTGAACCATAAGTTTGTTTAATGAATCTGTGATTGCCCTTCTCCGTGGAAATATCTGCCCTGGTATCAATTTATAGGTAACACCTATAAGTGATATGATATGATATGTGTCTTTCACTTTCTGACTTACTCCAAGTCACGTGATTACCTCTAGACTCATCTACAGTGCTGCAAATGGCATTGTGTGTTTCTTTTCCTTGGCGAATATTCTGTCTTAGCGAGGTCCATTTTCTGCAATGTGATTCCCTGAGGGCTGAGGATTAGCTGACCAGGGCAGCCTGACCCTGCCGGCAAGCCCTCCCCAGGTGTGCCTGGGTTGAGGTCAATATAAACAGCACTCCAGGCAGCAATAGCCCCTGCAGCTGTGCCTGACTCCATATTCTCTGCCCCGTCAGCAGTCTCGGTGCTGTGCTGGTGGGAGGGTGTGAGGGTCCACGGCTTTGTGGGTGGCCCGGTGTGAGTGGGGATCTGCTGGACTTTCTGCAGGAGTTGCCAGGCTGCCACCTGTAAAGAAGAGGATGTGTCAACCATAACTTCCACTGGAGTATCTCTCCGGGCTGAGGTGAGGAATGAAAAAAAGGAGTGGGGGCCGGGACAGGAGGGGTATCTCAGGCAGGGCAATGGAAAGCTTCCAGAAGAGCGCCCGTGGCCAGGACCATCCTGGCTGACCTGCAGGCACCAAGTTGGCCTGCGTGCTGTCGCTGGTGTGGCTCCACGGCCCTTCCTCTAGGCTTTCAAGCCCTTGTACATATTCAGGTGTTTCACCTGGGAAGGGTGGGAACAGTTCAGCAGCAGCTGGCCTGGGGCTCAGCTCACGTTTACTCACAGAGGCCTCGGCACGGTCCCCCAGCTTTGCAATAAGGACGCTCCTTGCGTGGGCGGGTGGGGCTGCTGGCTGTATGGGAGATGATTCCCCACCTCTGACCAATTTCAGAATTGTTTACCACTGGAGCAAGTGCCTTGGTAGTGTTTTCCTCTGTATAACTGTTAGGTTCAGTTTTTTTTTTTCTTTTTTGTTTCAACTTAGATTTTATTCCTCTTTTATGTATTTATGGATATAAGCATGTAAATAATTCATTCTTATAAATACATCAGTGTGAATGGAAGAACATTTTTTCTGTTTTATTTTTACATTTTATTTTTAAAATTATTGAAATTTAATTTTATTTATTTTTTTTATACAGTAGGTTATTATTAGTTATCTATTTTATGCATAGACATGTATACAGGTCAATCCCAATCTCCCAACTCATCCCACCACCACCACCCCATGGCTTCCCCCACTTTGTGTCCATACGTTTGTTCTCTACCTCTGTGTCTCTATTTCTGCCCTGCAAACCAGTTCATCTGTAGCATTTTTCTAGGTTCCACATATAGGCATTAATATACAATATTTGTTTTTCTCTCTCTGACTTACTTCACTCTGTATGACAGTCTCTAGATCCATCAACTTCTCTACAAATGACCCAGTTTCATTCCTTTTTATGGCTGAGTAATATTCCATTTTATATATGTACCACATCTTTATCCATTCGTCTGTCTGTGGGCATTTAGGTTGCTTCCATTACCTGGCTCTTGTAAATAGTGCTGCAATGAACATTGTGGTGAATGTGTCTTTGTGATATATGGTTTTCTCTGGGTATATGCCCAGAGGTGGGATTGCTGGATCCTATTGTAATTCTGTTTTTAGTTTTTTAAAGGAACCTCCATACTGTTCTCCATAGTGACTGTATCAATTTACATTCCCACCAATAGCGGAAGAGGGTTCCTTTTGTCCACACCCTCCCCAGAATTTGTTGTTTGTAGATTATCTGATGATGCCGATTCTAACAGGTGTGAGGTCTTACCTCATTGTAGTTTTGATTTGCATTTCTCTAATAATTAGTGATGTTGAGCAGCTTTTCATGTGCGTCTTGGCCATCTCTGTGTCTTCTTTGAAGAAACGTCTATTTAGATCTTCTGCCCATTTTTGTATTGGGTTGTTTGTTGTATTAATATTAAGCTGCATGAGCTGTTTATATATATTGGAGATTAAACCTTTGTCCATTGATTCGTTTGTGAAAGTTTTCGCCCCTTCTGAGGGTTGCCTTTTTCCATTCCCGTTTTTTTAACAAAGAAAGAAAGAAATCAAAAGAAGCAGAACACTAATGTGCGTGAAATATGCCTCTTGAAACTGTCGTTTTGAAATATGGACGTTTTTTGAATTTTTTGGTCAATATATGACCCCAGGATTTGTTTTCAGGGCAGGTGTCATTTACAGGCCTGTAATGATTTGGAATATCCACTGACCATTAGCGCTGGGATTAAAGCTGCTGTTGTGTGAAACGGCCACAAGGTGGCAGCAGTTCTCCCTTACCAAATCTGGTTACTAGGGAAGCAGAGCCTCAATGGAAGTCGCGTTCTAGATTGGAATGTAGAACGGAAAGTACCAGGAGAAAGCCCCTCAAGTTTTTCTCACTAATTCTTGTTCGTGTTTTTAATTTAATTTTTTATATTTTATTACAGCAAGTTTGAGTACAATGTTTAGCTTGTTGTAGGTGTGCAAGAGGTGGTTCTTTTACACATATACATATGTCTGTTCTTCCTGGGATCCTTTTCCCATGTACGTTATGACAGAATGTTGAGTAGTCTTCTCTTGGTACTCCGTAGGTCTTTGGTGATTATATATGTCTACTGTGTTTGTATATGTCTGTTAACCCCAATATCGTAATGAATTCAATCCTCACACCTTTCCTTTGGTGAACCATAAGTTTGTTTAATGAATCTGTGATTGCCCTTCTCCGTGGAAATATCTGCCCTGGTATCAATTTATAGGTAACACCTATAAGTGATATGATATGATATGTGTCTTTCACTTTCTGACTTACTCCAAGTCACGTGATTACCTCTAGACTCATCTACGGTGCTGCAAATGGCATTGTGTGCTTCTTTTCCTTGGCGAATATTCTGTCTTAGCGAGGTCCATTTTCTGCAATGTGATTCCCTGAGGGCTGAGGATTAGCTGACCTGGGCAGCCTGACCCTGCCGGCAAGCCCTCCCCAGGTGTGCCTGGGTTGAGGTCAATATAAACAGCACTCCAGGCAGCAATAGCCCCTGCAGCTGTGCCTGACTCCATATTCTCTGCCCCGTCAGCAGTCTCGGGGCTGTGCTGTTGGGAGGGTGTGAGGGTCCACGGCTTTGTGGGTGGCCCGGTGTGAGTGGGGATCTGCTGGACTTTCTGCAGGAGTTGCCAGGCTGCCACCTGTAAAGAAGAGGATGTGTCAACCATAACTTCCACTGGAGTATCTCTCCGGGCTGAGGTGAGGAAGGAAAAAAAGGAGTGGGGGCCGGGACAGGAGGGGTATCTCAGGCAGGGCAATGGAAAGCTTCCAGAAGAGCGCCCGTGGCCAGGACCATCCTGGCTGACCTGCAGGCAGCAAGGTGGCCTGCGTGCTGTCGCTGGTGTGGCTCCACGGCCCTTCCTCTAGGCTTTCAAGCCCTTGTACATATTCAGGTGTTTCACCTGGGAAGGGTGGGAACAGTTCAGCAGCAGCTGGCCTGGGGCTCAGCTCACGTTTACTCACAG
Organism: Mesoplodon bidens; assembly: GCF_964165515.1. Lineage (NCBI taxonomy): Eukaryota > Metazoa > Chordata > Mammalia > Artiodactyla > Ziphiidae > Mesoplodon > Mesoplodon bidens. The sequence goes on from NW_027671564.1 coordinate 26,720, forward strand.
AGGCCTCGGCACGGTCCCCCAGCTTTGCATTAAGGACGCTCCTTGCGTGGGCGGGCAGGGCTGCTGGCTCTATGGGAGATGATTCCCCACCTCTGACCAATTTCAGAATTGTTTACCACTGGAGCAAGTGCCTTGGTAGTGTTTTCCTCTGTATAACTGTTAGGTTCAGTTTTTTTTTTTCTTTTTTGGTTCAAGTTAGATTTTATTCCTCTTTTATGTATTTATGGATATAAGCATGGAAATAATTCATTCTTTTAAATACATCAGTGTGAATGGAAGAACATTTTTTCTGTTTTATTTTTACATTTTATTTTTAAAATTTTTGAAATTTAATTTTATTTATTTTTTTATACAGTAGGTTATTATTAGTTATCTATTTTATGCATAGACATGTATACAGGTCAATCCCAATCTCCCAACTCATCCCACCACCACCACCCCATGGCTTCCCCCACTTTGTGTCCATACGTTTGTTCTCTACCTCTGTGTCTCTATTTCTGCCCTGCAAACCAGTTCATCTGTAGCATTTTTCTAGGTTCCACATATAGGCATTAATATACAATATTTGTTTTTCTCTTTCTGACTTACTTCACTCTGTATGACAGTCTCTAGATCCATCAACTTCTCTACAAATGACCCAGTTTCATTCCTTTTTATGGCTGAGTAATATTCCATTTTATATATGTACCACATCTTTATCCATTCGTCTGTCTGTGGGCATTTAGGTTGCTTCCATTACCTGGCTATTGTAAATAGTGCTGCAATGAACATTGTGGTGAATGTGTCTCTGTGATTTATGGTTTTCTCTGGGTATATGCCCAGAAGTGGGATTGCTGGGTCCTATGGTAATTCTCTTTTTAGTTTTTTAAAGGAACCTCCATACTGTTCTCCATAGTGACTGTATCAATTTACATTCCCACCAATAGCGGAAGAGGGTTCCTTTTGTCCACACCCTCCCCAGAATTTGTTGTTTGTAGATTATCTGATGATGCCGATTCTAACAGGTGTGAGGTCTTACCTCATTGTAGTTTTGATTTGCATTTCTCTAATAATTAGTGATGTTGAGCAGCTTTTCATGTGCGTCTTGGCCATCTCTGTGTCTTCTTTGAAGAAACGTCTATTTAGATCTTCTGCCCATTTTTGTATTGGGTTGTTTGTTGTATTAATATTAAGCTGCATGAGCTGTATATATATATTGGAGATTAAACCTTTGTCCATTGATTCGTTTGTGAACGTTTTCGCCCCTTCTGAGGGTTACCTTTTTCCATTCCCGTTTTTTTAACAAAGAAAGAAAGAAAGCAGAAGAATCAGAACACTAATGTGCGTGAAATATGCCTCTTGAAACTGTCGTTTTGAAATATGGACGTCTTTTGAATTTTTTGGTCGATATATGACCCCAGGATTTGTTTTCAGGGCAGGTGTCATTTACAGGCCTGTAATGATTTGGAATATCCACTGACCATTAGCGCTGGGATTAAAGCTGCTGTTGTGTGAAACGGCCACAAGGTGGCAGCAGTTCTCCCTGACCAAATCTGGTTACTAGGGCAGCAGAGCCTCAATGGAAGTCACGTTCTAGATTGGAATTTAGAACGGAATGTGCCAGGAGAAAGCCCCTCAAGTTTGTCTCACTACTTCTTGTTCGTGTTTTTAATTTAATTTTTTTTATTTTTTATTACAGCAAGTTTGAGTACAACGTTTAGCTTGTTGTAGGTGTGCAAGAGGTGGTTCTTTTACACATATACATATGTCTGTTCTTCCTGGGATCCTTTTCCCATGTACGTTATGACAGAATGTTGAGAAGTCTTCTCTTGGTACTCCGTAGGTCTTTGGTGATTATATACGTCTACTGTGTTTGTATATGTCTGTTAACCCCAATATCATAATGAATTCAATCCTCACACCTTTCCTTTGGTGAACCATAAGTTTGTTTAATGAATCTGTGATTGCCCTTCTCCGTGGAAATATCTGCCCTGGTATCAATTTATAGGTAACACCTATAAGTGATATGATATGATATGTGTCTTTCACTTTCTGACTTACTCCAAGTCACGTGATTACCTCTAGACTCATCTACAGTGCTGCAAATGGCATTGTGTGCTTCTTTTCCTTGGCGAATATTCTGTCATAGCGAGGTCCATTTTCTGCAATGTGATTCCCTGAGGGCTGAGGATTAGCTGACCTGAGCAGCCTGACGCTGCCGGCAAGCCCTCCCCAGGTGTGCCTGGGTTGAGGTCCATATAAACAGCACTCCAGGCAGCAATAGCCCCTGCAGCTGTGCCTGACTCCATATTCTCTGCCCCGTCAGCAGTCTCGGGGCTGTGCTGGTGGGAGGGTGTGAGGGTCCACGGCTTTGTGGGTGGCCCGGTGTGAGTGGGGCTCTGCTGGACTTTCTGCAGGAGTTGCCAGCCTGCCACCTGTAAAGAAGACGATGTGTCACCCATAACTTCCACTGGAATATCTCTCCGGGCTGAGCTGAGGAAGGAAAAAAAGGAGTGGGGGCCGGGACAGGAGGGGTATCTCAGGCAGGGCAATGGAAAGCTTCCAGAAGAGCGCCCGTGGCCAGGACCATGCTGGCTGACCTGCAGGCACCAAGTTGGCCTGCGTGCTTTCGCTGGTGTGGCTCCACGGCCCTTCCACTAGGCTTCCAAGCCCTTGTACATATTCAGGTGTTTCAACTGGGAAGGGTGGGAACAGTTCAGCAGCAGCTGGCCTGGGGCTCAGCTCACGTTTACTCAAAGAGGCATCGGCACAGTCCCCCAGCTGTGCAATAAGGACGCTCCTTGCGTGGGTGTGTGGGGCTGCTGGCTCTATGGGAGATGATTCCCCACCTCTGACCAATTTCAGAATTGTTTACCACTGGAGCAAGTGCCTTGGTAGTGTTTTCCTCTGTATAACTGTTAGGTTCAGTTTTTTTTTTCTTTTTTTGTTCAAGTTAGATTTTATTCCTCTTTTATGTATTTATAGATATAAGCATGGAAATAATTCATTCTTATAAATACATCAGTGTGAATGGAAGAACTTTTTTTCTGTTTTATTTTTACATTTTATTTTTAAAATTTTTGAAATTTAATTTTATTTATTTTTTTATACAGTAGGTTATTATTAGTTATCTATTTTATGCATAGACGTGTATACAGGTCAATCCCAATCTCCCAACTCATCCCACCACCACCACCCCATGGCTTCCCCCACTTTGTGTCCATACGTTTGTTCTCTACCTCTGTGTCTCTATTTCTGCCCTGCAAACCAGTTCATCTGTAGCATTTTTCTAGGTTCCACATATAGGCATTAATATACAATATTTGTTTTTCTCTTTCTGACTTACTTCACTCTGTATGACAGTCTCTAGATCCATCAACTTTTCTACAAATGACTCAGTTTCATTCCTTTTTATGGCTGAGTAATATTCCATTTTATATATGTACCACATCTTTATCCATTCGTCTGTCTGTGGGCATTTAGGTTGCTTCCATTACCTGGCTATTGTAAATAGTGCTGCAATGAACATTGTGGTGAATGTGTCTCTGTGATTTATGGTTTTCTCTGGGTATATGCCCAGAAGTGGGATTGCTGGATCCTATGGTAATTCTCTTTTTAGTTTTTTAAAGGAACCTCCATACTGTTCTCCATAGTGACTGTATCAATTTACATTCCCACCAATAGCGGAAGAGGGTTCCTTTTGCCCACACCCTCCCCAGAATTTGTTGTTTGTAGATTATCTGATGATGCCGATTCTAACAGGTGTGAGGTCTTACCTCATTGTAGTTTTGATTTGCATTTCTCTAATAATTAGTGATGTTGAGCAGCTTTTCATGTGCGTCTTGGCCATCTCTGTGTCTTCTTTGAAGAAACGTCTATTTAGATCTTCTGCCCATTTTTGTATTGGGTTGTTTGTTGTATTAATATTAAGCTGCATGAGCTGTATATATATATTGGAGATTAAACCTTTGTCCATTGATTCGTTTGTGAACGTTTTCGCCCCTTCTGAGGGTTACCTTTTTCCATTCCCGTTTTTTTAACAAAGAAAGAAAGAAGGCAAAAGAATCAGAACACTAATGTGCGTGAAATATGCCTCTTGAAACTGTCGTTTTGAAATATGGACGTCTTTTGAATTTTTTGGTCGATATATGACCCCAGGATTTGTTTTCAGGGCAGGTGTCATTTACAGGCCTGTAATGATTTGGAATATCCACTGACCATTAGCGCTGGGATTAAAGCTGCTGTTGTGTGAAACGGCCACAAGGTGGCAGCAGTTCTCCCTTACCAAATCTGGTTTTCTAGGGCAGCAGAGCCTCAATGGAATTCGCGTTCTAGATTGGAATTTAGAACGGAATGTGCCAGGAGAAAGCCCCTCAAGTTTGTCTCACTACTTCTTGTTCGTGTTTTTAATTTAATTTTTTATTTTTTATTACAGCAAGTTTGAGTACAACGTTTAGCTTGTTGTAGGTGTGCAAGAGGTGGTTCTTTTACACATATACATATGTCTGTTCTTCCTGGGATCCTTTTCCCATGTTCGTTATGACAGAATGTTGAGTAGTCTTCTCTTGGTACTCCGTAGGTCTTTGGTGATTATATATGTCTACTGTGTTTGTATATGTCTGTTAACCCCAATATCGTAATGAATTCAATCCTCACACCTTTCCTTTGGTGAACCATAAGTTTGTTTAATGAATCTGTGATTGCCCTTCTCCGTGGAAATATCTGCCCTGGTATCAATTTATAGGTAACACCTATAAGTCATATGATATGATATGTGTCTTTCACTTTCTGACTTACTCCAAGTCACGTGATTACCTCTAGACTCATCTACGGTGCTGCAAATGGCATTGTGTGCTTTTTTTCCTTGGCTAATATTCTGTCTTAGCGAGGTCCATTTTCTGCAATGTGATTCCCTGAGGGCTGAGGATTAGCTGACCTGGGCAGCCTGACCCTGCCGGCAAGCCCTCCCCAGGTGTGCCTGGGTTGAGGTCAATATAAACAGCACTCCAGGCAGCAATAGCCCCTGCAGCTGTGCCTGACTCCATATTCTCTGCCCCGTCAGCAGTCTCGGGGCTGTGCTGGTGCGAGGGTGTGAGGGTCCACGACTTTGTGGGTGGCCCGGTGTGAGTGGGGCTCTGCTGGACTTTCTGCAGGAGTTGCCAGGCTGCCACCTGTAAAGAAGAGGATGTGTCACCCATAACTTCCACTGGAATATCTCTCCGGGCTGAGGTGAGTAAGGAAAAAAAGGAGTGGGGGCCGGGACTGGAGGCGTATCTCAGGCAGGGCAATGGAAAGCTTCCAGAAGAGCGCCCGTGGCCAGGACCATCCTGGCTGACCTGCAGGCACCAAGGTGGCCTGCGTGCTGTCGCTGGTGTGGCTCCACGGCCCTTCCTCTAGGCTTTCAAGCCCTTGTACATATTCAGGTGTTTCACCTGGGAAGGGTGGGAACAGTTCAGCAGCAGCTGGCCTGGGGCTCAGCTCACGTTTACTCACAGAGGCCTCGGCACGGTCCCCCAGCTTTGCAATAAGGACGCTCCTTGCGTGGGCGGCCGGGGCTGCTGGCTCTATGGGAGATGATTCCCCACCTCTGACCAATTTCAGAATTGTTTACCACTGGAGCAAGTGCCTTGGTAGTGTTTTCCTCTGTATAACTGTTAGGTTCAGATTTTTTTTTCTTTTTTGGTTCAAGTTAGATTTTATTCCTCTTTTATGTATTTATGGATATAAGCATGGAAATAATTCATTCTTATAAATACATCAGTGCGAATGGAAGAACATTTTTTCTGTTTTATTTTTACATTTTATTTTTAAAATTTTTGAAATTTAATTTTATTTATTTTTTTTATACAGTAGGTTATTATTAGTTAACTATTTTATGCATAGACATGTATACAGGTCAATCCCAATCTCCCAACTCATCCCACCACCACCACCCCATGGCTTCCCCCACTTTGTGTCCATACGTTTGTTCTCTACCTCTGTGTCTCTATTTCTGCCCTGCAAACCAGTTCATCTGTAGCATTTTTCTAGGTTCCACATATAGGCATTAATATACAATATTTGTTTTTCTCTTTCTGACTTACTTCACTCTGTATGACAGTCTCTAGATCCATCAACTTCTCTACAAATGACCCAGTTTCATTCCTTTTTATGGCTGAGTAATATTCCATTTTATATATGTACCACATCTTTATCCATTCGTCTGTCTGTGGGCATTTAGGTTGCTTCCATTACCTGGCTCTTGTAAATAGTGCTGCAATGAACATTGTGGTGAATGTGTCTTTGTGATTTATGGTTTTCTCTGGGTATATGCCCAGAAGTGGGATTGCTGGATCCTATTGTAATTCTGTTTTTAGTTTTTTAAAGGAACCTCCATACTGTTCTCCATAGTGACTGTATCAATTTACATTCCCACCAATAGCGGAAGAGGGTTCCTTTTGTCCACACCCTCCCCAGAATTTGTTGTTTGTAGATTATCTGATGATGCCGATTCTAACAGGTGTGAGGTCTTACCTCATTGTAGTTTTGATTTGCATTTCTCTAATAATTAGTGATGTTGAGCAGCTTTTCATGTGCGTCTTGGCCATCTCTGTGTCTTCTTTGAAGAAACGTCTATTTAGATCTTCTGCCCATTAATGTATTGGGTTGTTTGTTGTATTAATATTAAGCTGCATGAGCTGTTTATATATATTGGAGATTAAACCTTTGTCCATTGATTCGTTTGTGAAAGTTTTCGCCCCTTCTGAGGGTTGCCTTTTTCCATTCCCGTTTTTTTAACAAAGAAAGAAAGAAATCAAAAGAAGCAGAACACTAATGTGCGTGAAATATGCCTCTTGAAACTATCGTTTTGAAATATGGACGTTTTTTGAATTTTTTGGTCGATATATGACCCCAGGATTTGTTTTCAGGGCAGGTGTCATTTACAGGCCTGTAATGATTTGGAATATCCACTGACCATTAGCGCTGGGATTAAAGCTGCTGTTGTGTGAAACGGCCACAAGGTGGCAGCAGTTCTCCCTTAACAATTCTGGTTACTAGGGCAGCAGAGCCTCAATGGAAGTCGCGTTCTAGATTGGAATGTAGAACGGAATGTACCAGGAGAAAGCCCCTCAAGTTTTTCTCACTAATTCTTGTTCGTGTTTTTAATTTAATTTTTTATTTTTTATTACAGCAAGTTTGAGTACAACGTTTAGCTTGTTGTAGGTGTGCAAGAGGTGGTTCTTTTACACATATACATATGTCTGTTCTTCCTGGGATCCTTTTCCCATGTACGTTATGACAGAATGTTGAGTAGTCTTCTCTTGGTACTCCGTAGGTCTTTGGTGATTATATATGTCTACTGTGTTTGTATATGTCTGTTAACCCCAATATCGTAATGAATTCAATCCTCACACCTTTCCTTTGGTGAACCATAAGTTTGTTTAATGAATCTGTGATTGCCCTTCTCCGTGGAAATATCTGCCCTGGTATCAATTTATAGGTAACACCTCTAAGTGATATGATATGTGTCTTTCACTTTCTGACTTACTCCAAGTCACGTGATTACCTCTAGACTCATCTACGGTGCTGCAAATGGCATTGTGTGCTTCTTTTCCTTGGCGAATATTCTGTCTTAGCGAGGTCCATTTTCTGCAATGTGATTCCCTGAGGGCTGAGGATTAGCTGACCTGGGCAGCCTGACCCTGCCGGCAAGCCCTCCCCAGGTGTGCCTGGGTTGAGGTCAATATAAACAGCACTCCAGGCAGCAATAACCCCTGCAGCTGTGCCTGACTCCATATTCTCTGCCCCGTCAGCAGTCTCGGGGCTGTGCTGGTGGGAGGGTGTGAGGGTCCACGGCTTTGTGGGTGGCCCGGTGTGAGTGGGGCTCTGCTGGACTTTCTGCAGGAGTTGCCAGGCTGCCACCTGTAAAGAAGAGGATGTGTCACCCATAACTTCCACTGGAATATCTCTCCGGGCTGAGGTGAGTAAGGAAAAAAAGGAGTGGGGGCCGGGACAGGAGGGGTATCTCAGGCAGGGCAATGGAAAGCTTCCAGAAGAGCGCCCGTGGCCAGGACCATCCTGGCTGACCTGCAGGCAGCCAGATGGCCTGCGTGCTGTCGCTGGTGTGGCTCCACGGCCCTTCCTCTAGGCTTTCAAGCCCTTGTACATATTCAGGTGTTTCACCTGGGAAGGGTGGGAACAGTTCAGCAGTAGCTGGCCTGGGGCTCAGCTCACGTTTACTCACAGAGGCCTCGGCATGGTACCCCAGCTTTGCAATAAGGACGCTCCTTGCGTGGGCGGGTGGGGCTGCTGGCTCTATGGGAGATGATTCCCCACCTCTGACCAATTTCAGAATTGTTTACCACTGGAGCAAGTGCCTTGGTAGTGTTTTCCTCTGTATAACTGTTAGGTTCAGATTTTTTTTTCTTTTTTGGTTCAAGTTAGATTTTATTCCTCTTTTATGTATTTATGGATATAAGCATGGAAATAATTCATTCTTATAAATACATCAGTGTGAATGGAAGAACATTTTTTCTGTTTTATTTTTACATTTTATTTTTAAAATTTTTGAAATTTAATTTTATTTATTTTTTTTATACAGTAGGTTATTATTAGTTAACTATTTTATGCATAGACATGTATACAGGTCAATCCCAATCTCCCAACTCATCCCACCACCACCACCCCATGGCTTCCCCCACTTTGTGTCCATACGTTTGTTCTCTACCTCTGTGTCTCTATTTCTGCCCTGCAAACCAGTTCATCTGTAGCATTTTTCTAGGTTCCACATATAGGCATTAATATACAATATTTGTTTTTCTCTCTCTGACTTACTTCACTCTGTATGACAGTCTCTAGATCCATCAACTTCTCTACAAATGACCCAGTTTCATTCCTTTTTATGGCTGAGTAATATTCCATTTTATATATGTACCACATCTTTATCCATTCGTCTGTCTGTGGGCATTTAGGTTGCTTCCATTACCTGGCTCTTGTAAATAGTGCTGCAATGAACATTGTGGTGAATGTGTCTTTGTGATTTATGGTTTTCTCTGGGTATATGCCCAGAAGTGGGATTGCTGGATCCTATTGTAATTCTGTTTTTAGTTTTTTAAAGGAACCTCCATACTGTTCTCCATAGTGACTGTATCAATTTACATTCCCACCAATAGCGGAAGAGGGTTCCTTTTGTCCACACCCTCCCCAGAATTTGTTGTTTGTAGATTATCTGATGATGCCGATTCTAACAGGTGTGAGGTCTTACCTCATTGTAGTTTTGATTTGCATTTCTCTAATAATTAGTGATGTTGAGCAGCTTTTCATGTGCGTCTTGGCCATCTCTGTGTCTTCTTTGAAGAAACGTCTATTTAGATCTTCTGCCCATTTTTGTATTGGGTTGTTTGTTGTATTAATATTAAGGTGCATGAGCTGTTTATATATATTGGAGATTAAACCTTTGTCCATTGATTCGTTTGTGAAAGTTTTCGCCCCTTCTGAGGGTTGCCTTTTTCCATTCCCGTTTTTTTAACAAAGAAAGAATGAAATCAAAAGAAGCAGAACACTAATGTGCGTGAAATATGCCTCTTGAAAGTGTCGTTTTGAAATATGGACGTCTTTTGAATTTTTTGGTCGATATATGACCCCAGGATTTGTTTTCAGGGCAGGTGTCATTTACAGGCCTGTAATGATTTGGAATATCCACTGACCATTAGCGCTGGGATTAAAGCTGCTGTTGTGTGAAACGGCCACAAGGTGGCAGCAGTTCTCCCTTACCAAATCTGGTTACTAGGGCAGCAGAGCCTCAATGGAAGTCGCGTTCTAGATTGGAATATAGAACGGAATGTGCCAGGAGAAAGCCCCTCAAGTTTGTCTCACTACTTCTTGTTCGTGTTTTTAATTTAATTTTTTATTTTTTATTACAGCAAGTTTGAGTACAACGTTTAGCTTGTTGTAGGTGTGCAAGAGGTGGTTCTTTTACACATATACATATGTCTGTTCTTCCTGGGATCCTTTTCCCATGTTCGTTATGACAGAATGTTGAGTAGTCTTCTCTTGGTACTCCGTAGGTCTTTGGTGATTATATATGTCTACTGTGTTTGTATATGTCTGTTAACCCCAATATCGTAATGAATTCAATCCTCACACCTTTCCTTTGGTGAACCATAAGTTTGTTTAATGAATCTGTGATTGCCCTTCTCCGTGGAAATATCTGCCCTGGTATCAATTTATAGGTAACACCTATAAGTGATATGATATGATATGTGTCTTTCACTTTCTGACTTACTCCAAGTCACGTGATTACCTCTAGACTCATGTACGGTGCTGCAAATGGCATTGTGTGTTTCTTTTCCTTGGCGAATATTCTGTCTTAGCGAGGTCCATTTTCTGCAATGTGATTCCCTGAGGGCTGAGGATTAGCTGACCTGGGCAGCCTGACCCTGCCGGCAAGCCCTCCCCAGGTGTGCCTGGGTTGAGGTCAATATAAACAGCACTCCAGGCAGCAATAGCCCCTGCAGCTGTGCCTGACTCCATATTCTCTGCCCCGTCAGCAGTCTCGGGGCTGTGCTGGTGGGAGGGTGTGAGGGTCCACGGCTTTGTGGGTGGCCCGGTGTGAGTGGGGCTCTGCTGGACTTTCTGCAGGAGTTGCCAGGCTGCCACCTGTAAAGAAGAGGATGTGTCACCCATAACTTCCACTGGAGTATCTCTCCGGGCTGAGGTGAGGAAGGAAAAAAAGGAGTGGGGGCCGGGACAGGAGGGGTATCTCAGGCAGGGCAATGGAAAGCTTCCAGAAGAGCGCCCGTGGCCAGGACCATCCTGGCTGACCTGCAGGCACCAAGGTGTCCTGCGTGCTGTCGCTGGTGTGGCTCCACGGCCCTTCCTCTAGGCTTTCAAGCCCTTGTACATATTCAGGTGTTTCACCTGGGAAGGGTGGGAACAGTTCAGCAGCAGCTGGCCTGGGGCTCAGCTCACGTTTACTCACAGAGGCCTCGGCACGGTCCCCCAGCTTTGCAATATGGACGCTCCTTGCGTGGGCGGGCGGGGCTGCTGGCTCTATGGGAGATGATTCCCCACCTCTGACCAATTTCAGAATTGTTTACCACTGGAGCAAGTGCCTTGGTAGTGTTTTCCTCTGTATAACTGTTAGGTTCAGATTTTTTTTTCTTTTTTGGTTCAAGTTAGATTTTATTCCTCTTTTATGTAGTTATGGATATAAGCATGGAAATAATTCATTCTTATAAATACATCAGTGTGAATGGAAGAACATTTTTTCTGTTTTATTTTTACATTTTATTTTTAAAGTTTTTGAAATTTAATTTTATTTATTTTTTTTATACAGTAGTTTATTATTAGTTAACTATTTTATGCATAGACATGTATACAGGTCAATCCCAATCTCCCAACTCATCCCACCACCACCACCCCATGGCTTCCCCCACTTTGTGTCCATACGTTTGTTCTCTACCTCTGTGTCTCTATTTCTGCCCTGCAAACCAGTTCATCTGTAGCATTTTTCTAGGTTCCACATATAGGCATTAATATACAATATTTGTTTTTCTCTTTCTGACTTACTTCACTCTGTATGACAGTCTCTAGATCCATCAACTTCTCTACAAATGACCCAGTTTCATTCCTTTTTATGGCTGAGTAATATTCCATTTTATATATGTACCACATCTTTATCCATTCGTCTGTCTGTGGGCATTTAGGTTGCTTCCATTACCTGGCTCTTGTAAATAGTGCTGCAATGAACATTGTGGTGAATGTGTCTTTGTGATTTATGGTTTTCTCTGGGTATATGCCCAGAAGTGGGATTGCTGGATCCTATTGTAATTCTGTTTTTAGTTTTTTAAAGGAACCTCCATACTGTTCTCCATAGTGACTGTATCAATTTACATTCCCAACAATAGCGGAAGAGGGTTCCTTTTGTCCACACCCTCCCCAGAATTTGTTGTTTGTAGATTATCTGATGATGCCGATTCTAACAGGTGTGAGGTCTTACCTCATTGTAGTTTTGATTTGCATTTCTCTAATAATTAGTGATGTTGAGCAGCTTTTCATGTGCGTCTTGGCCATCTCTGTGTCTTCTTTGAAGAAACGTCTATTTAGATCTTCTGCCCATTATTGTATTGGGTTGTTTGTTGTATTAATATTAAGCTGCATGAGCTGTTTATATATATTGGAGATTAAACCTTTGTCCATTGATTCGTTTGTGAAAGTTTTCGCCCCTTCTGAGGGTTGCCTTTTTCCATTCCCCTTTTTTTAACAAAGAAAGAAAGAAATCAAAAGAAGCAGAACACTAATGTGCGTGAAATATGCCTCTTGAAACTATCGTTTTGAAATATGGACGTTTTTTGAATTTTTTGGTCGATATATGACCCCAGGATTTGTTTTCAGGGCAGGTGTCATTTACAGGCCTGTAATGATTTGGAATATCCACTGACCAATAGTGCTGGGATTAAAGCTGCTGTTGTGTGAAACGGCCACAAGGTGGCAGCAGTTCTCCCTTAACAATTCTGGTTACTAGGGCAGCAGAGCCTCAATGGAAGTCGCGTTCTAGATTGGAATGTAGAACGGAATGTACCAGGAGAAAGCCCCTCAAGTTTTTCTCACTAATTCTTGTTCGTGTTTTTAATTTAATTTTTTATTTTTTATTACAGCAAGTTTGAGTACAACGTTTAGCTTGTTGTAGGTGTGCAAGAGGTGGTTCTTTTACACATATACATATGTCTGTTCTTCCTGGGATCCTTTTCCCATGTACGTTATGACAGAATGTTGAGTAGTCTTCTCTTGGTACTCCGTAGGTCTTTGGTGATTATATATGTCTACTGTGTTTGTATATGTCTGTTAACCCCAATATCGTAATGAATTCAATCCTCACACCTTTCCTTTGGTGAACCATAAGTTTGTTTAATGAATCTGTGATTGCCCTTCTCCGTGGAAATATCTGCCCTGGTATCAATTTATAGGTAACACCTCTAAGTGATATGATATGTGTCTTTCACTTTCTGACTTACTCCAAGTCACGTGATTACCTCTAGACTCATCTACGGTGCTGCAAATGGCATTGTGTGCTTCTTTTCCTTGGCGAATATTCTGTCTTAGCGAGGTCCATTTTCTGCAATGTGATTCCCTGAGGGCTGAGGATTAGCTGACCTGGGCAGCCTGACCCTGCCGGCAAGCCCTCCCCAGGTGTGCCTGGGTTGAGGTCAATATAAACAGCACTCCAGGCAGCAATAGCCCCTGCAGCTGTGCCTGACTCCATATTCTCTGCCCCGTCAGCAGTCTCGGGGCTGTGCTGGTGGGAGGGTGTGAGGGTCCACGGCTTTGTGGGTGGCCCGGTGTGAGTGGGGCTCTGCTGGACTTTCTGCAGGAGTTGCCAGGCTGCCACCTGTAAAGAAGAGGATGTGTCACCCATAACTTCCACTGGAATATCTCTCCGGGCTGAGGTGAGTAAGGAAAAAAAGGAGTGGGGGCCGGGACAGGAGGGGTATCTCAGGCAGGGCAATGGAAAGCTTCCAGAAGAGCGCCCGTGGCCAGGACCATCCTGGCTGACCTGCAGGCAGCCAGGTGGCCTGCGTGCTGTCGCTGGTGTGGCTCCATGGCCCTTCCTCTAGGCTTTCAAGCCCTTGTACATATTCAGGTGTTTCACCTGGGAAGGGTGGGAACAGTTCAGCAGTAGCTGGCCTGGGGCTCAGCTCACGTTTACTCACAGAGGCCTCGGCACGGTCCCCCAGCTTTGCAATAAGGACGCTCCTTGCGTGGGCGGGTGGGGCTGCTGGCTCTATGGGAGATGATTCCCCACCTCTGACCAATTTCAGAATTGTTTACCACTGGAGCAAGTGCCTTGGTAGTGTTTTCCTCTGTATAACTGTTAGGTTCAGATTTTTTTTTCTTTTTTGGTTCAAGTTAGATTTTATTCCTCTTTTATGTATTTATGGATATAAGCATGGAAATAATTCATTCTTATAAATACATCAGTGTGAATGGAAGAACATTTTTTCTGTTTTATTTTTACATTTTATTTTTAAAATTTTTGAAATTTAATTTTATTTATTTTTTTATACAGTAGGTTATTATTAGTTAACTATTTTATGCATAGACATGTATACAGGTCAATCCCAATCTCCCAACTCATCCCACCACCACCACCCCATGGCTTCCCCCACTTTGTGTCCATACGTTTGTTCTCTACCTCTGTGTCTCTATTTCTGCCCTGCAAACCAGTTCATCTGTAGCATTTTTCTAGGTTCCACATATAGGCATTAATATACAATATTTGTTTTTCTCTCTCTGACTTACTTCACTCTGTATGACAGTCTCTAGATCCATCAACTTCTCTACAAATGACCCAGTTTCATTCCTTTTTATGGCTGAGTAATATTCCATTTTATATATGTACCACATCTTTATCCATTCGTCTGTCTGTGGGCATTTAGGTTGCTTCCATTACCTGGCTCTTGTAAATAGTGCTGCAATGAACATTGTGGTGAATGTGTCTTTGTGATTTATGGTTTTCTCTGGGTATATGCCCAGAAGTGGGATTGCTGGATCCTATTGTAATTCTGTTTTTAGTTTTTTAAAGGAACCTCCATACTGTTCTCCATAGTGACTGTATCAATTTACATTCCCACCAATAGCGGAAGAGGGTTCCTTTTGTCCACACCCTCCCCAGAATTTGTTGTTTGTAGATTATCTGATGATGCCGATTCTAACAGGTGTGAGGTCTTACCTCATTGTAGTTTTGATTTGCATTTCTCTAATAATTAGTGATGTTGAGCAGCTTTTCATGTGCGTCTTGGCCATCTCTGTGTCTTCTTTGAAGAAACGTCTATTTAGATCTTCTGCCCATTTTTGTATTGGGTTGTTTGTTGTATTAATATTAAGGTGCATGAGCTGTTTATATATATTGGAGATTAAACCTTTGTCCATTGATTCGTTTGTGAAAGTTTTCGCCCCTTCTGAGGGTTGCCTTTTTCCATTCCCGTTTTTTTAACAAAGAAAGAATGAAATCAAAAGAAGCAGAACACTAATGTGCGTGAAATATGCCTCTTGAAAGTGTCGTTTTGAAATATGGACGTCTTTTGAATTTTTTGGTCGATATATGACCCCAGGATTTGTTTTCAGGGCAGGTGTCATTTACAGGCCTTTAATGATTTGGAATATCCACTGACCATTAGCGCTGGGATTAAAGCTGCTGTTGTGTGAAACGGCCACAAGGTGGCAGCAGTTCTCCCTTACCAAATCTGGTTACTAGGGCAGCAGAGCCTCAATGGAAGTGGCGTTCTAGATTGGAATATAGAACGGAATGTGCCAGGAGAAAGCCCCTCAAGTTTGTCTCACTACTTCTTGTTCGTGTTTTTAATTTAATTTTTTATTTTTTATTACAGCAAGTTTGAGTACAACGTTTAGCTTGTTGTAGGTGTGCAAGAGGTGGTTCTTTTACACATATACATATGTCTGTTCTTCCTGGGATCCTTTTCCCATGTTCGTTATGACAGAATGTTGAGTAGTCTTCTCTTGGTACTCCGTAGGTCTTTGGTGATTATATATGTCTACTGTGTTTGTATATGTCTGTTAACCCCAATATCGTAATGAATTCAATCCTCACACCTTTCCTTTGGTGAACCATAAGTTTGTTTAATGAATCTGTGATTGCCCTTCTCCGTGGAAATATCTGCCCTGGTATCAATTTATAGGTAACACCTATAAGTGATATGATATGATATGTGTCTTTCACTTTCTGACTTACTCCAAGTCACGTGATTACCTCTAGACTCATGTACGGTGCTGCAAATGGCATTGTGTGTTTCTTTTCCTTGGCGAATATTCTGTCTTAGCGAGGTCCATTTTCTGCAATGTGATTCCCTGAGGGCTGAGGATTAGCTGACCTGGGCAGCCTGAGCCTGCCGGCAAGCCCTCCCCAGGTGTGCCTGGGTTGAGGTCAATATAAACAGCACTCCAGGCAGCAATAGCCCCTGCAGCTGTGCCTGACTCCATATTCTCTGCCCCGTCAGCAGTCTCGGGGCTGTGCTGGTGGGAGGGTGTGAGGGTCCACGGCTTTGTGGGTGGCCCGGTGTGAGTGGGGCTCTGCTGGACTTTCTGCAGGAGTTGCCAGGCTGCCACCTGTAAAGAAGAGGATGTGTCACCCATAACTTCCACTGGAGTATCTCTCCGGGCTGAGGTGAGGAAGGAAAAAAAGGAGTGGGGGCCGGGACAGGAGGGGTATCTCAGGCAGGGCAATGGAAAGCTTCCAGAAGAGCGCCCGTGGCCAGGACCATCCTGGCTGACCTGCAGGCACCAAGGTGTCCTGCGTGCTGTCGCTGGTGTGGCTCCACGGCCCTTCCTCTAGGCTTTCAAGCCCTTGTACATATTCAGGTGTTTCACCTGGGAAGGGTGGGAACAGTTCAGCAGCAGCTGGCCTGGGGCTCAGCTCACGTTTACTCACAGAGGCCACGGCACGGTCCCCCAGCTTTGCAATATGGACGCTCCTTGCGTGGGCGGGCGGGGCTGCTGGCTCTATGGGAGATGATTCCCCACCTCTGACCAATTTCAGAATTGTTTACCACTGGAGCAAGTGCCTTGGTAGTGTTTTCCTCTGTATAACTGTTAGGTTCAGATTTTTTTTTCTTTTTTGGTTCAAGTTAGATTTTATTCCTCTTTTATGTAGTTATGGATATAAGCATGGAAATAATTCATTCTTATAAATACATCAGTGTGAATGGAAGAACATTTTTTCTGTTTTATTTTTACATTTTATTTTTAAAATTTTTGAAATTTAATTTTATTTATTTTTTTATACAGTAGGTTATTATTAGTTAACTATTTTATGCATAGACATGTATACAGGTCAATCCCAATCTCCCAACTCATCCCACCACCACCACCCCATGGCTTCCCCCACTTTGTGTCCATACGTTTGTTCTCTACCTCTGTGTCTCTATTTCTGCCCTGCAAACCAGTTCATCTGTAGCATTTTTCTAGGTTCCACATATAGGCATTAATATACAATATATGTTTTTCTCTTTCTGACTTACTTCACTCTGTATGACAGTCTCTAGATCCATCAACTTCTCTACAAATGACCCAGTTTCATTCCTTTTTATAGCTGAGTAATATTCCATTTTATATATGTACCACATCTTTATCCATTCGTCTGTCTGTGGGCATTTAGGTTGCTTCCATTACCTGGCTCTTGTAAATAGTGCTGCAATGAACATTTTGGTGAATGTGTCTTTGTGATTTTTGGTTTTCTCTGGGTATATGCACAGAAGTGGGATTGCTGGATCCTATTGTAATTCTGTTTTTAGTTTTTTAAAGGAACCTCCATACTGTTCTCCATAGTGACTGTATCAATTTACATTCCCACCAATAGCGGAAGAGTGTTCCTTTTGTCCACACCCTCCCCAGAATTTGTTGTTTGTAGATTATCTGATGATGCCGATTCTAACAGGTGTGAGGTCTTACCTCATTGTAGTTTTGATTTGCATTTCTCTAATAATTAGTGATGTTGAGCAGCTTTTCATGTGCGTCTTGGCCATCTCTGTGTCTTCTTTGAAGAAACGTCTATTTAGATCTTCTGCCCATTTTTGTATTGGGTTGTTTGTTGTATTAATATTAAGCTGCATGAGCTGTTTATATATATTGGAGATTAAACCTTTGTCCATTGATTCGTTTGTGAAAGTTTTCGCCCCTTCTGAGGGTTGCCTTTTTCCATTCCCGTTTTTTTAACAAAGAAAGAATGAAATCAAAAGAAGCAGAACACTATTGTGCGTGAAATATGCCTCTTGAAACTGTCGTTTTGAAATATGGACGTCTTTTGAATTTTTTGGTCGATATATGACCCCAGGATTTGTTTTCAGGGCAGGTGTCATTTACAGGCCTGTAATGATTTGGAATATCCACTGACCATTAGCGCTGGGATTAAAGCTGCTGTTGTGTGAAACGGCCACAAGGTGGCAGCAGTTCTCCCTTACCAAATCTGGTTACTAGGGCAGCAGAGCCTCAATGGAAGTCGCGTTCTAGATTGGAATGTAGAACGGAATGTACCAGGAGAAAGCCCCTCAAGTTTTTCTCACTAATTCTTGTTCGTGTTTTTAATTTAATTTTTTATATTTTATTACAGCAAGTTTGAGTACAATGTTTAGCTTGTTGTAGGTGTGCAAGAGGTGGTTCTTTTACACATATACATATGTCTGTTCTTCCTGGGATCCTTTTCCCATGTACGTTATGACAGAATGTTGAGTAGTCTTCTCTTGGTACTCCGTAGGTCTTTGGTGATTATATATGTCTACTGTGTTTGTATATGTCTGTTAACCCCAATATCGTAATGAATTCAATCCTCACACCTTTCCTTTGGTGAACCATAAGTTTGTTTAATGAATCTGTGATTGCCCTTCTCCGTGGAAATATCTGCCCTGGT
Organism: Mesoplodon bidens; assembly: GCF_964165515.1. Classification (NCBI taxonomy): domain Eukaryota; kingdom Metazoa; phylum Chordata; class Mammalia; order Artiodactyla; family Ziphiidae; genus Mesoplodon; species Mesoplodon bidens. Next base: position 45,099 of record NW_027671564.1, read on the forward strand.
ATCAATTTATAGGTAACACCTATAAGTGATATGATATGATATGTGTCTTTCACTTTCTGACTTACTCCAAGTCACGTGATTACCTCTAGACTCATCTACGGTGCTGCAAATGGCATTGTGTGCTTCTTTTCCTTGGCGAATATTCTGTCTTAGCGAGGTCCATTTTCTGCAATGTGATTCCCTGAGGGCTGAGGATTAGCTGACCTGGGCAGCCTGACCCTGCCGGCAAGCCCTCCCCAGGTGTGCCTGGGTTGAGGTCAATATAAACAGCACTCCAGGCAGCAATAGCCCCTGCAGCTATGCCTGACTCCATATTCTCTGCCCCGTCAGCAGTCTCGGGGCTGTGCTGGTGGGAGGGTGTGAGGGTCCACGGCTTTGTGGGTGGCCCGGTGTGAGTGGGGCTCTGCTGGACTTTCTGCAGGAGTTGCCAGGCTGCCATCTGTAAAGAAGAGAATGTGTCACCCATAACTTCCACTGGAATATCTCTCCGGGCTGAGGTGAGGAAGGAAAAAAAGGAGTGGGGGCCGGGACAGGAGGGGTATCTCAGGCAGGGCAATGGAAAGCTTCCAGAAGAGCGCCCGTGGCCAGGACCATCCTGGCTGACCTGCAGGCACCAAGGTGGCCTGCGTGCTGTCGCTGGTGTGGCTCCACGGCCCTTCCTCTAGGCTTTCAAGCCCTTGTACATATTCAGGTGTTTCACCTGGGAATGGTGGGAACAGTTCAGCAGCAGCTGGCCTGGGGCTTAGCTCACGTTTACTCACAGAGGCCTCGGCACGGTCCCCCAGCTTTGCAATAAGGACGCTCCTTGCGTGGGTGGGTGGGGCTGCTGGCTGTATGGGAGATGATTCCCCACCTCTGACCAATTTCAGAATTGTTTACCACTGGAGCAAGTGCCTTGGTAGTGTTTTCCTCTGTATAACTGTTAGGTTCAGTTTTTTTTTTCTTTTTTGGTTCAAGTTAGATTTTATTCCTCTTTTATGTAGTTATGGATATAAGCATGTAAATAATTCTTTCTTATAAATACATCAGTGTGAATGGAAGAACATTTTTTCTGTTTTATTTTTACATTTTATTTTTAAAATTTTTGAAATTTAATTTTATTTATTTTTTTTATACAGTAGGTTATTATTAGTTATCTATTTTATGCATAGACATGTATACAGGTCAATCCCAATCTCCCAACTCATCCCACCACCACCACCCCATGGCTTCCCCCACTTTGTGTCCATACGTTTGTTCTCTACCTCTGTGTCTCTATTTCTGCCCTGCAAACCAGTTCATCTGTAGCATTTTTCTAGGTTCCACATATAGGCATTAATATACAATATTTGTTTTTCTCTTTCTGACTTACTTCACTCTGTATGACAGTCTCTAGATCCATCAACTTCTCTACCAATGACCCAGTTTCATTCCTTTTTATGGCTGAGTAATATTCCATTTTATATATGTACCACATCTTTATCCATTCGTCTGTCTGTGGGCATTTAGGTTGCTTCCATTACCTGGCTCTTGTAAATAGTGCTGCAATGAACATTGTGGTGAATGTGTCTTTGTGATTTATGGTTTTCTCTGGGTATATGCCCAGAGGTGGGATTGCTGGATCCTATTGTAATTCTGTTTTTAGTTTTTTAAAGGAACCTCCATACTGTTCTCCATAGTGACTGTATCAATTTACATTCCCACCAATAGCGGAAGAGGGTTCCTTTTGTCCACACCCTCCCCAGAATTTGTTGTTTGTAGATTATCTGATGATGCCGATTCTAACAGGTGTGAGGTCTTACCTCATTGTAGTTTTGATTTGCATTTCTCTAATAATTAGTGATGTTGAGCAGCTTTTCATGTGCGTCTTGGCCATCTCTGTGTCTTCTTTGAAGAAACGTCTATTTAGATCTTCTGCCCATTTTTGTATTGGGTTGTTTGTTGTATTAATATTAAGCTGCATGAGCTGTTTATATATATTGGAGATTAAACCTTTGTCCATTGATTCGTTTGTGAAAGTTTTCGCCCCTTCTGAGGGTTGCCTTTTTCCATTCCCGTTTTTTTAACAAAGAAAGAAAGAAATCAAAAGAAGCAGAACACTAATGTGCGTGAAATATGCCTCTTGAAACTGTCGTTTTGAAATATGGACGTTTTTTGAATTTTTTGGTCGATATATGACCCCAGGATTTGTTTTCAGGGCAGGTGTCATTTACAGGCCTGTAATGATTTGGAATATCCACTGACCATTAGCGCTGGGATTAAAGCTGCTGTTGTGTGAAACGGCCACAAGGTGGCAGCAGTTCTCCCTTACCAAATCTGGTTACTAGGGCAGCAGAGCCTCAATGGAAGTCGCGTTCTAGATTGGAATGTAGAACGGAATGTACCAGGAGAAAGCCCCTCAAGTTTTTCTCACTAATTCTTGTTCGTGTTTTTAATTTAATTTTTTATATTTTATTACAGCAAGTTTGAGTACAATGTTTAGCTTGTTGTAGGTGTGCAAGAGGTGGTTCTTTTACACATATACATATGTCTGTTCTTCCTGGGATCCTTTTCCCATGTACGTTATGACAGAATGTTGAGTAGTCTTCTCTTGGTACTCCGTAGGTCTTTGGTGATTATATATGTCTACTGTGTTTGTATATGTCTGTTAACCCCAATATCGTAATGAATTCAATCCTCACACCTTTCCTTTGGTGAACCATAAGTTTGTTTAATGAATCTGTGATTGCCCTTCTCCGTGGAAATATCTGCCCTGGTATCAATTTATAGGTAACACCTATAAGTGATATGATATGATATGTGTCTTTCACTTTCTGACTTACTCCAAGTCACGTGATTACCTCTAGACTCATCTACGGTGCTGCAAATGGCATTGTGTGCTTCTTTTCCTTGGCGAATATTCTGTCTTAGCGAGGTCCATTTTCTGCAATGTGATTCCCTGAGGGCTGAGGATTAGCTGACCTGGGCAGCCTGACCCTGCCGGCAAGCCCTCCCCAGGTGTGCCTGGGTTGAGGTCAATATAAACAGCACTCCAGGCAGCAATAGCCCCTGCAGCTATGCCTGACTCCATATTCTCTGCCCCGTCAGCAGTCTCGGGGCTGTGCTGGTGGGAGGTTGTGAGGGTCCACGGCTTTGTGGGTGGCCCGGTGTGAGTGGGGCTCTGCTGGACTTTCTGCAGGAGTTGCCAGGCTGCCATCTGTAAAGAAGAGGATGTGTCACCCATAACTTCCACTGGAATATCTCTCCGGGCTGAGGTGAGGAAGGAAAAAAAGGAGTGGGGGCCGGGACAGGAGGGGTATCTCAGGCAGGGCAATGGAAAGCTTCCAGAAGAGCGCCCGTGGCCAGGACCATCCTGGCTGACCTGCAGGCACCAAGGTGGCCTGCGTGCTGTCGCTGGTGTGGCTCCACGGCCCTTCCTCTAGGCTTTCAAGCCCTTGTACATATTCAGGTGTTTCACCTGGGAATGGTGGGAACAGTTCAGCAGCAGCTGGCCTGGGGCTTAGCTCACGTTTACTCACAGAGGCCTCGGCACGGTCCCCCAGCTTTGCAATAAGGACGCTCCTTGCGTGGGTGGGTGGGGCTGCTGGCTGTATGGGAGATGATTCCCCACCTCTGACCAATTTCAGAATTGTTTACCACTGGAGCAAGTGCCTTGGTAGTGTTTTCCTCTGTATAACTGTTAGGTTCAGTTTTTTTTTTCTTTTTTGGTTCAAGTTAGATTTTATTCCTCTTTTATGTAGTTATGGATATAAGCATGTAAATAATTCTTTCTTATAAATACATCAGTGTGAATGGAAGAACATTTTTTCTGTTTTATTTTTACATTTTATTTTTAAAATTTTTGAAATTTAATTTTATTTATTTTTTTTATACAGTAGGTTATTATTAGTTATCTATTTTATGCATAGACATGTATACAGGTCAATCCCAATCTCCCAACTCATCCCACCACCACCACCCCATGGCTTCCCCCACTTTGTGTCCATACGTTTGTTCTCTACCTCTGTGTCTCTATTTCTGCCCTGCAAACCAGTTCATCTGTAGCATTTTTCTAGGTTCCACATATAGGCATTAATATACAATATTTGTTTTTCTCTTTCTGACTTACTTCACTCTGTATGACAGTCTCTAGATCCATCAACTTCTCTACCAATGACCCAGTTTCATTCCTTTTTATGGCTGAGTAATATTCCATTTTATATATGTACCACATCTTTATCCATTCGTCTGTCTGTGGGCATTTAGGTTGCTTCCATTACCTGGCTCTTGTAAATAGTGCTGCAATGAACATTGTGGTGAATGTGTCTTTGTGATTTATGGTTTTCTCTGGGTATATGCCCAGAGGTGGGATTGCTGGATCCTATTGTAATTCTGTTTTTAGTTTTTTAAAGGAACCTCCATACTGTTCTCCATAGTGACTGTATCAATTTACATTCCCACCAATAGCGGAAGAGGGTTCCTTTTGTCCACACCCTCCCCAGAATTTGTTGTTTGTAGATTATCTGATGATGCCGATTCTAACAGGTGTGAGGTCTTACCTCATTGTAGTTTTGATTTGCATTTCTCTAATAATTAGTGATGTTGAGCAGCTTTTCATGTGCGTCTTGGCCATCTCTGTGTCTTCTTTGAAGAAACGTCTATTTAGATCTTCTGCCCATTTTTGTATTGGGTTGTTTGTTGTATTAATATTAAGCTGCATGAGCTGTTTATATATATTGGAGATTAAACCTTTGTCCATTGATTCGTTTGTGAAAGTTTTCGCCCCTTCTGAGGGTTGCCTTTTTCCATTCCCGTTTTTTTAACAAAGAAAGAAAGAAATCAAAAGAAGCAGAACACTAATGTGCGTGAAATATGCCTCTTGAAACTGTCGTTTTGAAATATGGACGTTTTTTGAATTTTTTGGTCGATATATGACCCCAGGATTTGTTTTCAGGGCAGGTGTCATTTACAGGCCTGTAATGATTTGGAATATCCACTGACCATTAGCGCTGGGATTAAAGCTGCTGTTGTGTGAAACGGCCACAAGGTGGCAGCAGTTCTCCCTTACCAAATCTGGTTACTAGGGCAGCAGAGCCTCAATGGAAGTCGCGTTCTAGATTGGAATGTAGAACGGAATGTACCAGGAGAAAGCCCCTCAAGGTTTTCTCACTAATTCTTGTTCGTGTTTTTAATTTAATTTTTTATTTTTTATTACAGCAAGTTTGAGTACAACGTTTAGCTTGTTGTAGGTGTGCAAGAGGTGGTTCTTTTACACATATACATATGTCTGTTCTTCCTGGGATCCTTTTCCCATGTACGTTATGACAGAATGTTGAGTAGTCTTCTCTTGGTACTCCATAGGTCTTTGGTGATTATATATGTCTACTGTGTTTGTATATGTCTGTTAACCCCAATATCGTAATGAATTCAATCCTCACACCTTTCCTTTGGTGAACCATAAGTTTGTTTAATGAATCTGTGATTGCCCTTCTCCGTGGAAATATCTGCCCTGGTATCAATTTATAGGTAACACCTATAAGTGATATGATATGATATGTGTCTTTCACTTTCTGACTTACTCCCAGTCACGTGATTACCTCTAGACACATCTACGGTGCTGCAAATGGCATTGTGTGTTTCTTTTCCTTGGCGAATATTCTGTCTTAGCGAGGTCCATTTTCTGCAATGTGATTCCCTGAGGGCTGAGGATTAGCTGACCTGGGCAGCCTGAGCCTGCCGGCAAGCCCTCCCCAGGTGTGCCTGGGTTGAGGTCAATATAAACAGCACTCCAGGCAGCAATAGCCACTGCAGCTGTGCCTGACTCCATATTCTCTGCCCCGTCAGCAGTCTCGGGGCTGTGCTGGTGGGAGGGTGTGAGGGTCCACGGCTTTGTGGGTGGCCCGGTGTGAGTGGGGATCTGCTGGACTTTCTGCAGGAGTTGCCAGGCTGCCACCTGTAAAGAAGAGGATGTGTCACCCATAACTTCCACTGGAATATCTCTCCGGGCTGAGGTGAGTAAGGAAAAAAAGGAGTGGGGGCCGGGACAGGAGGGGTATCTCAGGCAGGGCAATGGAAAGCTTCCAGAAGAGCGCCCGTGGCCAGGACCATCCTGGGTGACCTGCAGTCACCAAGTTGGCCTGCGTGCTTTCGCTGGTGTGGCTCCACGGCCCTTCCTCTAGGCTTTCAAGCCCTTGTACATATTCAGGTGTTTCACCTGGGAAGGGTGGGAACAGTTCAGCAGCAGCTGGCCTGGGGCTCAGCTCACGTTTACTCACAGATGCCTCGGCACTGTCCCCCAGCTTTGCAATAAGGACGCTCCTTGCGTGGGCGGGTGGGGCTGCTGGCTGTATGGGAGATGATTCCCCACCTCTGACCAATTTCAGAATTGTTTACCACTGGAGCAAGTGCCTTGGTAGTGTTTTCCTCTGTATAAATGTTAGGTTCAGTTTTTTTTTTTCTTTTTTGGTTCAAGTTAGATTTTATTCCTCTTTTATGTATTTATGGATATAAGCATGTAAATAATTCATTCTTATAAATACATCAGTGTGAATGGAAGAACATTTTTTCTGTTTTATTTTTACATTTTATTTTTAAAATTTTTGAAATTTAATTTTATTTATTTTTTTATACAGTAGGTTATTATTAGTTATCTATTTTATGCATAGACATGTATACAGGTCAATCCCAATCTCCCAACTCATCCCACCACCACCACCCCATGGCTTCCCCCACTTTGTGTCCATACGTTTGTTCTCTACCTCTGTGTCTCTATTTCTGCCCTGCAAACCAGTTCATCTGTAGCATTTTTCTAGGTTCCACATATAGGCATTAATATACAATATTTGTTTTTCTCTTTCTGACTTACTTCACTCTGTATGACAGTCTCTAGATCCATCAACTTCTCTACAAATGACTCAGTTTCATTCCTTTTTATGGCTGAGTAATATTCCATTTTATATATGTACCACATCTTTATCCATTCGTCTGTCTGTGGGCATTTAGGTTGCTTCCATTACCTGGCTCTTGTAAATAGTGCTGCAATGAACATTGTGGTGAATGTGTCTTTGTGATTTATGGTTTTCTCTGGGTATATGCCCAGAGGTGGGATTGCTGGATCCTATTGTAATTCTGTTTTTAGTTTTTTAAAGGAACCTCCATACTGTTCTCCATAGTGACTGTATCAATTTACATTCCCACCAATAGCGGAAGAGGGTTCCTTTTGTCCACACCCTCCCCAGAATTTGTTGTTTGTAGATTATCTGATGATGCCGATTCTAACAGGTGTGAGGTCTTACCTCATTGTAGTTTTGATTTGCATTTCTCTAATAATTAGTGATGTTGAGCAGCTTTTCATGTGCGTCTTGGCCATCTCTGTGTCTTCTTTGAAGAAACGTCTATTTAGATCTTCTGCCCATTATTGTATTGGGTTGTTTGTTGTATTAATATTAAGCTGCATGAGCTGTTTATATATATTGGAGATTAAACCTTTGTCCATTGATTCGTTTGTGAAAGTTTTCGCCCCTTCTGAGGTTTGCCTTTTTCCATTCCCGTTTTTTTAACAAAGAAAGAAAGAAATCAAAAGAAGCAGAACACTAATGTGCATGAAATATGCCTCTTGAAACTGTCGTTTTGAAATATGGACGTTTTTTGAATTTTTTGGTCGATATATGACCCCAGGATTTGTTTTCAGGGCAGGTGTCATTTACAGGCCTGTAATGATTTGGAATATCCACTGACCATTAGCGCTGGGATTAAAGCTGCTGTTGTGTGAAACGGCCACAAGGTGGCAGCAGTTCTCCCTTACCAAATCTGGTTACTAGGGCAGCAGAGCCTCAATGGAAGTCGCGTTCTAGATTGGAATGTAGAACGGAATGTACCAGGAGAAAGCCCCTCAAGTTTGTCTCACTACTTCTTGTTCGTGTTTTTAATTTAATTTTTTATATTTTATTACAGCAAGTTTGAGTACAATGTTTAGCTTGTTGTAGGTGTGCAAGAGGTGGTTCTTTTACACATATACATATGTCTGTTCTTCCTGGGATCCTTTTCCCATGTACGTTATGACAGAATGTTGAGTAGTCTTCTCTTGGTACTCCGTAGGTCTTTGGTGATTATATATGTCTACTGTGTTTGTATATGTCTGTTAACCCCAATATCGTAATGAATTCAATCCTCACACCTTTCCTTTGGTGAACCATAAGTTTGTTTAATGAATCTGTGATTGCCCTTCTCCGTGGAAATATCTGCCCTGGTATCAATTTATAGGTAACACCTATAAGTGATATGATATGATATGTGTCTTTCACTTTCTGACTTACTCCAAGTCACGTGATTACCTCTAGACACATCTACGGTGCTGCAAATGGCATTGTGTGTTTCTTTTCCTTGGCGAATATTCTGTCTTAGCGAGGTCCATTTTCTGCAATGTGATTCCCTGAGGGCTGAGGATTAGCTGACCTGGGCAGCCTGACCCTGCCGGCAAGCCCTCCCCAGGTGTGCCTGGGTTGAGGTCAATATAAACAGCACTCCAGGCAGCAATAGCCCCTGCAGCTGTGCCTGACTCCATATTCTCTGCCCCGTCAGCAGTCTCGGGGCTGTGCTGGTGGGAGGGTGTGAGGGTCCACGGCTTTGTGGGTGGCCCGGTGTGAGTGGGGCTCTGCTGGACTTTCTGCAGGAGTTGCCAGTCTGCCACCTGTAAAGAAGAGGATGTGTCACCCATAACTTCCACTGGAATATCTCTCCGGGCTGAGGTGAGGAAGGAAAAAAAGGAGTGGGGGCCTGGACAGGAGGGGTATCTCAGGCAGGGCAATGGAAAGCTTCCAGAAGAGCGCCCGTGGCCAGGACCATCCTGGCTGACCTGAAGGCACCAAGGTGGCCTGCGTGCTGTCGCTGGTGTGGCTCCACGACCCTTCCTCTAGGCTTTCAAGCCCTTGTACATATTCAGGTGTTTCACCTGGGAAGGGTGGGAACAGTTCAGCAGCAGCTGGCCTGGGGCTCAGCTCACGTTTACTCACAGAGGCCTCGGCACGGTCCCCCAGCTTTGCAATAAGGACGCTCCTTGCGTGGGCGGGCGGGGCTGCTGGCTCTATGGGAGATGAATCCCCACCTCTGACCAATTTCAGAATTGTTTACCACTGGAGCAAGTGCCTTGGTAGTGTTTTCCTCTGTATAACTGTTAGGTTCAGATTTTTTTTTCTTTTTTGGTTCAAGTTAGATTTTATTCCTCTTTTATGTATTTATGGATATAAGCATGGAAATAATTCATTCTTATAAATACATCAGTGTGAATTGAAGAACATTTTTTCTGTTTTATTTTTACATTTTATTTTTAAAATTTTTGAAATTTAATTTTATTTAATTTTTTTATACAGTAGGTTATTATTAGTTAACTATTTTATGCATAGACATGTATACAGGTCAATCCCAATCTCCCAACTCATCCCACCACCACCACCCCATGGCTTCCCCCACTTTGTGTCCATACGTTTGTTCTCTACCTCTGTGTCTCTATTTCTGCCCTGCAAACCAGTTCATCTGTAGCATTTTTCTAGGTTCCACATATAGGCATTAATATACAATATTTGTTTTTCTCTTTCTGACATACTTCACTCTGTATGACAGTCTCTAGATCCATCAACTTCTCTACAAATGACCCAGTTTCATTCCTTTTTATGGCTGAGTAATATTCCATTTTATATATGTACCACATCTTTATCCATTCGTCTGTCTGTGGGCATTTAGGTTGCTTCCATTACCTGGCTCTTGTAAATAGTGCTGCAATGAACATTGTGGTGAATGTGTCTTTGTGATTTATGGTTTTCTCTGGGTATATGCCCAGAAGTGGGATTGCTGGATCCTATTGTAATTCTGTTTTTAGTTTTTTAAAGGAACCTCCATACTGTTCTCCATAGTGACTGTATCAATTTACATTCCCACAAATAGCGGAAGAGGGTTCCTTTTGTCCACACCCTCCCCAGAATTTGTTGTTTGTAGATTATCTGATGATGCCGATTCTAACAGGTGTGAGGTCTTACCTCATTGTAGTTTTGATTTGCATTTCTCTAATAATTAGTGATGTTGAGCAGCTTTTCATGTGCGTCTTGGCCATCTCTGTGTCTTCTTTGAAGAAACGTCTATTTAGATCTTCTGCCCATTTTTGTATTGGGTTGTTTGTTGTATTAATATTAAGCTGCATGAGCTGTTTATATATATTGGAGATTAAACCTTTGTCCATTGATTCGTTTGTGAAAGTTTTCGCCCCTTCTGAGGGTTGCCTTTTTCCATTCCCGTTTTTTTAACAAAGAAAGAATGAAATCAAATGAAGCAGAACACTAATGTGCGTGAAATATGCCTCTTGAAACTGTCGTTTTGAAATATAGACGTCTTTTGAATTTTTTGGTCGATATATGACCCCAGGATTTGTTTTCAGGGCAGGTGTCATTTACAGGCCTGTAATGATTTGGAGTATCCACTGACCATTAGCGCTGGGATTAAAGCTGCTGTTGTGTGAAACGGCCACAAGGTGGCAGCAGTTCTCCCTTACCAAATCTGGTTACTAGGGCAGCAGAGCCTTAATGGAAGTCGCGTTCTAGATTGGAATATAGAACGGAATGTGCCAGGAGAAAGCCCCTCAAGTTTGTCTCACTACTTCTTGTTCGTGTTTTTAATTTAATTTTTTATTTTTTATTACAGCAAGTTTGAGTACAACGTTTAGCTTGTTGTAGGTGTGCAAGAGGTGGTTCTTTTACACATATACATATGTCTGTTCTTCCTGGGATCCTTTTCCCATGTTCGTTATGACAGAATGTTGAGTAGTCTTCTCTTGGTACTCCGTAGGTCTTTGGTGATTATATATGTCTACTGTGTTTGTATATGTCTGTTAACCCCAATATCGTAATGAATTCAATCCTCACACCTTTCCTTTGGTGAACCATAAGTTTGTTTAATGAATCTGTGATTGCCCTTCTCCGTGGAAATATCTGCCCTGGTATCAATTTATAGGTAACACCTCTAAGTGATATGATATGATATGTGTCTTTCACTTTCTGACTTACTCCAAGTCACGTGATTACCTCTAGACTCATCTACGGTGCTGCAAATGGCATTGTGTGCTTCTTTTCCTTGGCGAATATTCTGTCTTAGCGAGGTCCATTTTCTGCAATGTGATTCCCTGAGGGCTGAGGATTAGCTGACCTGGGCAGCCTGACCCTGCCGGCAAGCCCTCCCCAGGTGTGCCTGGGTTGAGGTCAATATAAACAGCACTCCAGGCAGCAATAGCCCCTGCAGCTGTGCCAGACTCCATATTCTCTGCCCCGTCAGCAGTCTCGGGGCTGTGCTGGTGGGAGGGTGTGAGGGTCCATGGCTTTGTGGGTGGCCCGGTGTGAGTGGGTCTCTGATGGACTTTCTGCAGGAGTGTCAGGCTGCCACCTGTAAAGAAGACGATGTGTCACCCATAACTTCCACTGGAATATCTCTCCGGGCTGAGGTGAGGAAGGAAAAAAAGGAGTGGGGGCCGGGACAGGAGGGGTATCTCAGGCAGGGCAATGGAAAACTTCCAGAAGAGCGCCCGTGGCCAGGACCATCCTGGCTGACCTGCAGGCACCAAGGTGGCCTGCGTGCTGTCGCTGGTGTGGCTCCACGGCCCTTCCTCTAGGCTTTCAAGCCCTTGTACATATTCAGGTGTTTCACCTGGGAAGGGTGGGAACAGTTCAGCAGCAGCTGGCCTGGGGCTCAGCTCACGTTTACTCACAGAGGCCTCGGCACGGTCCCCCAGCTTTGCAATAAGGACGCTCCTTGCGTGGTCGGGCAGGGCTGCTGGCTCTATGGGAGATGATTCCCCACCTCTGACCAATTTCAGAATTGTTTACCACTGGAGCAAGTGCCTTGGTATTGTTTTCCTCTGTATAACTGTTAGGTTCAGTTTTTTTTTTCTTTTTTGGTTCAAGTTAAATTTTATTCCGCTTTTATGTATTTATGGATATAAGCATGGAAATAATTCATTCTTATAAATACATCAGTGTGAATGGAAGAACATTTTTTCTGTTTTATTTTTACATTTTATTTTTAAAATTTTTGAAATTTAATTTTATTTATTTTTTTTATACAGTAGGTTATTATTAGTTATCTATTTTATGCATAGACATGTATACAGGTCAATCCCAATCTCCCAACTCATCCCACCACCACCACCCCATGGCTTCCACCACTTTGTGTCCATACGTTTGTTCTCTACCTCTGTGTCTCTATTTCTGCCCTGCAAACCAGTTCATCTGTAGCATTTTTCTAGGTTCCACATATAGGCATTAATATACAATATTTGTTTTTCTCTTTCTGACTTACTTCACTCTGTATGACAGTCTCTGGATCCATCAACTTCTCTACAAATGACCCAGTTTCATTCCTGTATATGGCTGAGTAATATTCCATTTTATATATGTACCACATCTTTATCCATTCGTCTGTCTGTGGGCATTTAGGTTGCTTCCATTACCTGGCTATTGTAAATAGTGCTGCAATGAACATTGTGGTGAATGTGTCTTTGTGATTTATGGTTTTCTCTGGGTATATGCCGAGAAGTGGGATTGCTGGATCCTATGGTAATTCTCTTTTTAGTTTTTTAAAGGAACCTCCATACTGTTCTCCATAGTGACTGTATCAATTTACATTCCCACCAATAGCGGAAGAGGGTTCCTTTTGTCCACACCCTCCCCAGAATTTGTTGTTTGTAGATTATCTGATGATGCCGATTCTAACAGGTGTGAGGTCTTACCTCATTGTAGTTTTGATTTGCATTTCTCTAATAATTAGTGATGTTGAGCAGCTTTTCATGTGCGTCTTGGCCATCTCTGTGTCTTCTTTGAAGAAACGTCTATTTAGATCTTCTGCCCATTTTTGTATTGGGTTGTTTGTTTTATTAATATTAAGCTGCATGAGCTGTTTATATATATTGGAGATTAAACCTTTGTCCATTGATTCGTTTGTGAAAGTTTTCGCCCATTCTGAGGGTTGCCTTTTTCCATTCCCGTTTTTTTAACAAAGAAAGAAAGAAATCAAAAGAAGCAGAACACTAATGTGCGTGAAATATGCCTCTTGAAACTGTCGTTTTGAAATATGGACGTCTTTTGAATTTTTTGGTCGATATATGACCCCAGGATTTGTTTTCAGGGAAGGTGTCATTTACAGGCCTGTAATGATTTGGAATATCCACTGACCATTAGCGCTGGGATTAAAGCTGCTGTTGTGTGAAACGGCCACAAGGTGGCAGCAGTTCTCCCTTACCAAATCTGGTTACTAGGGCAGCAGAGCCTCAATGGAAGTCGCGTTCTAGATTGGAATGTAGAACGGAATGTGCCAGGAGAAAGCCCCTCAAGTTTGTCTCACTACTTCTTGTTCGTGTTTTTAATTTAATTTTTTATTTTTTATTACAGCAAGTTTGAGTACAACGTTTAGCTTGTTGTAGGTGTGCAAGAGGTGGTTCTTTTACACATATACATATGTCTGTTCTTCCTGGGATCCTTTTCCCATGTACGTTATGACAGAATGTTGAGTAGTCTTCTCTTGGTACTCCGTAGGTCTTTGGTGATTATATATGTCTACTGTGTTTGTATATGTCTGTTAACCCCAATATCATAATGAATTCAATCCTCACACCTTTCATTGGTGAACCATAAGTTTGTTTAATGAATCTGTGATTGCCCTTCTCCGTGGAAATATCTGCCCTGGTATCAATTTATAGGTAACACCTCTAAGTGATATGATATGATATGTGTCTTTCACTTTCTGACTTACTCCAAGTCACGTGATTACCTCTAGACTCATCTACGGTGCTGCAAATGGCATTGTGTGCTTCTTTTCCTTGGCGAATATTCTGTCTTAGCGAGGTCCATTTTCTGCAATGTGATTCCCTGAGGGCTGAGGATTAGCTGACCTGGGCAGCCTGACCATGCCGGCAAGCCCTCCCCAGGTGTGCCTGGGTTGAGGTCAATATAAACAGCACTCCAGGCAGCAATAGCCTCTGCAGCTGTGCCTGACTCCATATTCTCTGCCCCGTCAGCAGTCTCGGGGCTGTGCTGGTGGGAGGGTGTGAGGGCCCACGGCTTTGAGGGTGGCCCGGTGTGAGTGGGGCTCTGCTGGACTTTCTGCAGGAGTTGCCAGGCTGCCACCTGTAAAGAAGAGGATGTGTCACCCATAACTTCCACTGGAATATCTCTCCGGGCTGAGGTGAGGAAGGAAAAAAAGGAGTGGGGGCCGGGACAGGAGGGGTATCTCAGGCAGGGCAATGGAAAGCTTCCAGAAGAGCGCCCGTGGCCAGGACCATCCTGGCTGACCTGCAGGCACCAAGGTGGCCTGCGTGCTGTCGCTGGTGTGGCTCCACGGCCCTTCCTCTAGGCTTTCAAGCCCTTGTACATATTCAGGGGTTTCACCTGTGAAGGGTGGAACAGTTCAGCAGCAGCTGGCCTGGGGCTCAGCTCACGTTTACTCACAGAGGCCTCGGCACGGTCCCCCAGCTTTGCAATAAGGACGCTCCTTGCGTGGGCGGGCGGGGCTGCTGGCTCTATGGGAGATGATTCCCCACCTCTGACCAATTTCAGAATTGTTTACCACTGGAGCAAGTGCCTTGGTAGTGTTTTCCTCTGTATAACTGTTAGGTTCAGATTTTTTTTTCTTTTTTGGTTCAAGTTAGATTTTATTCCTCTTTTATGTATTTATGGATATAAGCATGGAAATAATTCATTCTTATAAATACATCAGTGTGAATGGAAGAATATTTTTTCTTTTTTATTTTAACATTTTATTTTTAAAATTTTTGAAATTTAATTTTATTTATTTTTTTTATACAGAAGGTTATTATTAGTTATCTATTTTATGCATAGACATGTATACAGGTCAATCCCAATCTCCCAACTCATCCCACCACCACCACCCCATGGCTTCCCCCACTTTGTGTCCATACGTTTGTTCTCTACCTCTGTGTCTCTATTTCTGCCCTGCAAACCAGTTCATCTGTAGCATTTTTCTAGGTTCCACATATAGGCATTAATATACAATATTTGTTTTTCTCTTTCTGACTTACTTCACTCTGTATGACAGTCTCTAGATCCATCAACTTCTCTACAAATGACTCAGTTTCATTCCTTTTTATGGCTGAGTAATATTCCATTTTATATATGTACCACATCTTTATCCATTCGTCTGTCTGTGGGCATTTAGGTTGCTTCCATTACCTGGCTCTTGTAAATAGTGCTGCAATGAACATTGTGGTGAATGTGTCTCTGTGATTTATGGTTTTCTCTGGGTATATGCCCAGAAGTGGGATTGCTGGATCCTATTGTAATTCTGTTTTTAGTTTTTTAAAGGAACCTCCATACTGTTCTCCATAGTGACTGTATCAATTTACATTCCCACCAATAGCGGAAGAGGGTTCCTTTTGTCCACACCCTCCCCAGAATTTGTTGTTTGTAGATTATCTGATGATGCCGATTCTAACAGGTGTGAGGTCTTACCTCATTGTAGTTTTTTTTTTTTTTTTTTTTTTTTCTTTTTGCGGTATGCGGGCCTCTCACTGTTGTGGCCTCTCCCGTTGCGGAGCACAGGCTCCGGATGCGCAGGCCCAGCGGCCATGGCTCACCGGCCCAGCCGCTCCGCGGCATATGGGATCCTCCCAGACCGGGGCACGAACCCGTATCCCCTGCATCGGCAGGCGGACTCTCAACCACTGCGCCACCAGGGAGGCCCTCATTGTAGTTTTGATTTGCATTTCTCTTATAATTAGTGATGTTGAGCAGCTTTTCATGTGCGTCTTGGCCATCTCTGTGTCTTCTTTGAAGAAACGTCTATTTAGATCTTCTGCCCATTTTTGTATTGGGTTGTTTGTTTTATTAATATTAAGCTGCATGAGCTGTTTATATATATTGGAGATTAAACCTTTGTCCATTGATTCATTTGTGAAAGTTTTCTCCCATTCTGAGGGCTGCCTTTTTCCATTCCCTTTTTTTTAACAAAGAAAGAAAGAAATCAAAAGAAGCAGAACACTAATGTGCGTGAAATATGCCTCTTGAAACTGTCGTTTTGAAATATGGACGTCTTTTGAATTTTTTGGTCGATATATGACCCCAGGATTTGTTTTCAGGGCAGGTGTCATTTACAGGCCTGTAATGATTTGGAATATCCACTGACCATTAGCGCTGGGATTAAAGCTGCTGTTGTGTGAAACGGCCACAAGGTGGCAGCAGTTCTCCCTTACCAAATCTGGTTACTAGGGCAGCAGAGTCTCAATGGAAGTCGCGTTCTAGATTGGAATGTAGAACGGAATGTACCAGGAGAAAGCCCCTCAAGTTTTTCTCACTAATTCTTGTTCGTGTTTTTAATTTAATTTTTTATTCTTTATTACAGCAAGTTTGAGTACAACGTTTAGCTTGTTGTAGGTGTGCAAGAGGTGGTTCTTTTACACATATACATATGTCTGTTCTTCCTGGGATCCTTTTCCCATGTTCGTTATGACAGAATGTTGAGTAGTCTTCTCTTGGTACTCCGTAGGTCTTTGGTGATTATATATGTCTACTGTGTTTGTATATGTCTGTTAACCCCAATATCGTAATGAATTCAATCCTCACACCTTTCCTTTGGTGAACCATAAGTTTGTTTAATGAATCTGTGATTGCCCTTCTCCGTGGAAATATCTGCCCTGGTATCAATTTATAGGTAACACCTATAAGTGATATGATATGATATGTGTCTTTCACTTTCTGACTTACTCCAAGTCACGTGATTACCTCTAGACTCATCTGCGGTGCTGCAAATGGCATTGTGTGCTTCTTTTCCTTGGCGAATATTCTGTCTTAGCGAGGTCCATTTTCTGCAATGTGATTCCCTGAGGGCTGAGGATTAGCTGACCTGGGCAGCCTGACCCTGCCGGCAATCCCTCCCCAGGTGTGCCTGGGTTGAGGTCAATATAAACAGCACTCCAGGCAGCAATAGACCCTGCAGCTGTGCCTGACTCCATATTCTCTGCCCCATCAGCAGTCTCGGGGCTGTGGTGGTGGGAGGGTGTGAGGGTCCACGGCTTTGTGGGTGGCCCGGTGTGAGTGGGGCTCTGCTGGACTTTCTGCAGGAGTTGCCAGGCTGCCACCTGTAAAGAAGAGGATGTGTCACCCATAACTTCCACTGGAATATCTCTCCGGGCTGAGGTGAGAAAGGAAAAAAAGGAGTGGGGGCCGGGACAGGAGGGTTATCTCAGGCAGGGCAATTGAAAGCTTCCAGAAGAGCGCCCGTGGCCAGGACCATGCTGGCTGACCTGCAGGCACCAAGTTGGCCTGCGTGCTGTCGCTGGTGTGGCTCCACGGCCCTTCCTCTAGGCTTTCAAGCCCTTGTACATATTCAGGTGTTTCACCTGGTAAGGGTGGGAACAGTTCAGCAGCAGCTGGCCTGGGGCTCAGCTCACGTTTACTCACAGAGGCCTAGGCACGGTCCCCCAGCTTTGCAATAAGGACGCTCCTTGTGTGGGCGGGCAGGGCTGCTGGCTGTATGGGAGATGTTTCCCCACCTCTGACCAATTTCAGAATTGTTTACCACTGGAGCAAGTGCCTTGGTAGTGTTTTCCTCTGTATAACTGTTAGGTTCAGTTTTTTTTTCTTTTTTGGTTCAAGTTAGATTTTATTCCTCTTTTATGTATTTATGGATATAAGCATGGAAATAATTCATTCTTATAAATACATCAGTGTGAATGGAAGAACTTTTTTTCTGTTTTATTTTTACATTTTATTTTTAAAATTTTTGAAATTTAATTTTATTTATTTATTTTTATACAGTAGGTTGTTATTAGTTATCAATTTTTTGCATAGACATGTATACAGGTCAATCCCAATCTCCCAACTCATCCCACCACCACCACCCCATGGCTTCCCCCACTTTGTGTCCATACGTTTGTTCTCTACCTCTGTCTCTATTTCTGCCCTGCAAACCAGTTCATCTGTAGCATTTTTCTAGGTTCCACATATAGGCATTAATATACAATATTTGTTTTTCTCTTTCTGACTTACTTCACTCTGTATGACAGTCTCTAGATCCATCAACTTTTCTACAAATGACTCAGTTTCATTCCTTTTTATGGCTGAGTAATATTCCATTTTATATATGTACCACATCTTTATCCATTCGTCTGTCTGTGGGCATTTAGGTTGCTTCCATTACCTGGCTATTGTAAATAGTGCTGCAATGAACATTGTGGTGAATGTGTCTCTGTGATTTATGGTTTTCTCTGGTTATATGCCCAGAAGTGGGATTGCTGGATCCTATGGTAATTCTCTTTTTAGTTTTTTAAAGGAACCTCCATACTGTTCTCCATAGTGACTGTATCAATTTACATTCCCACCAATAGCGGAAGAGGGTTCCTTTTGTCCACACCCTCCCCAGAATTTGTTGTTTGTAGATTATCTGATGATGCCGATTCTAACAGGTGTGAGGTCTTACCTCATTGTAGTTTTGATTTGCATTTCTCTAATAATTAGTGATGTTGAGCAGCTTTTCATGTGCGTCTTGGCCATCTCTGTGTCTTCTTTGAAGAAACGTCTATTTAGATCTTCTGCCCATTTTTGTATTGGGTTGTTTGTTGTATTAATATTAAGCTGCATGAGCTGTATATATATATTGGAGATTAAACCTTTGTCCATTGATTCGTTTGTGAACGTTTTCGCCCCTTCTGAGGGTTACATTTTTCCATTCCTGTTTTTTTAACAAAGAAAGAAAGAAATCAAAAGAAGCAGAACACTAATGTGCGTGAAATATGCCTCTTGAAACTGTCGTTTTGAAATATGGACGTCTTTTGAATTTTTTGGTCGATATATGACCCCAGGATTTGTTTTCAGGGCAGGTGTCATTTACAGGCCTGTAATGATTTGGAATATCCACTGACCTTTAGCGCTGGGATTAAAGCTGCTGTTGTGTGAAACGGCCACAAGGTGGCAGCAGTTCTCCCTTACCAAATCTGGTTACTAGGGCAGCAGAGCCTCAATGGAAGTCGCGTTCTAGATTGGAATTTAGAACGGAATGTGCCCGGAGAAAGGCCCTCAAGTTTGTCTCACTACTTCTTGTTCGTGTTTTTAATTTAATTTTTTATTTTTTATTACAGCAAGTTTGAGTACAACGTTTAGCTTGTTGTAGGTGTGCAAGAGGTGGTTCTTTTACACATATACATATGTCTGTTCTTCCTGGGATCCTTTTCCCATGTTCGTTATGAGAGAATGTTGAGTAGTCTTCTCTTGGTACTCCGTAGGTCTTTGGTGATTATATATGTCTACTGTGTTTGTATATGTCTGTTAACCCCAATATCGTAATGAATTCAATCCTCACACCTTTCCTTTGCTGAACCATAAGTTTGTTTAATGAATCTGTGATTGCCCTTCTCCGTGGAAATATCTGCCCTGGTATCAATTTATAGGTAACACCTATAAGTGATATGATATGATATGTGTCTTTCACTTTCTGACTTACTCCAAGTCACGTGATTACCTCTAGATTCATCTACGGTGCTGCAAATGGCATTGTGTGCTTTTTTTCCTTGGCTAATATTCTGTCTTAGCGAGGTCCATTATCTGCAATGTGATTCCCTGAGGGCTGAGGATTAGCTGACCTGGGCAGCCTGAGCCTGCCGGCAAGCCCTCCCCAGGTGTGCCTGGGTTGAGGTCAATATAAACAGCACTCCAGGCAGCAATAGCCCCTGCAGCTGTGCCTGACTCCATATTCTCTGCCCCGTCAGCAGTCTCGGGGCTGTGCTGGTGGGAGGGTGTGAGGGTCCACGGCTTTGTGGGTGGCCCGGTGTGAGTGGGGCTCTGCTGGACTTTCTGCAGGAGTTGCCAGGCTGCCACCTCTAAAGAAGAGGATGTGTCACCCATAACTTCCACTGGAGTATCTCTCCGGGCTGAGGTGAGTAAAGAAAAAAAGGAGTGGGGGCCGGGACAGGAGTGGTATCTCAGGCAGGGCAATGGAAAGCTTCCAGAAGAGCGCCCGTGGCCAGAACCATCCTGGCTGACCTGCAGGCACCAAGGTGGCCTGCGTGCTTTCGCTGTTGTGGCTCCACGGCCCTTCCTCTAGGCATTCAAGCCCTTGTACATATTCAGGTGTTTCACCTGGGAAGGGTGGGAACAGTTCAGCAGCAGCTGGCCTGGGGCTTAGCTCACGTTTACTCACAGAGGCCTCGGCACGGTACACCAGCTTTGCAATAAGGATGCTCCTTGCGTGGGCGGGTGGGGCTGCTGGCTGTATGGGAGATGATTCCCCACCTCTGACCAATTTCAGAATTGTTTACCACTGGAGCAAGTGCCTTGGTAGTGTTTTCCTCTGTATAACTGTTAGGTTCAGTTTTTTTTTTCTTTTTTGGTTCAAGTTAAATTTTATTCCGCTTTTATGTATTTATGGATATAAGCATGGAAATAATTCATTCTTATAAATACATCAGTGTGAATGGAAGAACATTTTTTCTGTTTTATTTTTACATTTTATTTTTAAAATTTTTGAAATTTAATTTTATTTATTTTTTTATACAGTAGGTTATTATTAGTTATCTATTTTATGCATAGACATGTATACAGGTCAATCCCAATCTCCCAACTCATCCCACCACCACCACCCCATGGCTTCCACCACTTTGTGTCCATACGTTTGTTCTCTACCTCTGTGTCTCTATTTCTGCCCTGCAAACCAGTTCATCTGTAGCATTTTTCTAGGTTCCACATATAGGCATTAATATACAATATTTGTTTTTCTCTTTCTGACTTACTTCACTCTGTATGACAGTCTCTAGATCCATCAACTTCTCTACAAATGACCCAGTTTCATTCCATTTTATGGCTGAGTAATATTCCATTTTATATATGTACCACATCTTTATCCATTCGTCTGTCTGTGGGCATTTAGGTTGCTTCCATTACCTGGCTATTGTAAATAGTGCTGCAATGAACATTGTGGTGAATGTGTCTTTGTGATTTATGGTTTTCTCTAGGTATATGCCCAGAAGTGGGATTGCTGGATCCTATGGTAATTCACTTTTTAGTTTTTTAAAGGAACCTCCATACTGTTCTCCATAGTGACTGTATCAATTTACATTCCCACAAATAGCGGAAGAGGGTTCCTTTTGTCCACACCCTCCCCAGAATTTGTTGTTTGTAGATTATCTGATGATGCCGATTCTAACAGGTGTGAGGTCTTACCTCATTGTAGTTTTGATTTGCATTTCTCTAATAATTAGTGAGGTTGAGCAGCTTTTCATGTGCGTCTTGGCCATCTCTGTGTCTTCTTTGAAGAAACGTCTATTTAGATCTTCTGCCCATTTTTGTATTGGGTTGTTTGTTTTATTAATATTAAGCTGCATGAGCTGTTTATATATATTGGAGATTAAACCTTTGTCCATTGATTCGTTTGTGAAAGTTTTCGCCTATTCTGAGGGTTGCCTTTTTCCATTCCCGTTTTTTTAACAAACAAAGAAAGAAATCAAAAGAAGCAGAACACTAATGTGCGTGAAATATGCCTCTTGAAACTGTCGTTTTGAAATATGGACGTCTTTTGAATTTTTTGGTCGATATATGACCCCAGGATTTGTTTTCAGGGCAGGTGTCATTTACAGGCCTGTAATGATTTGGAATATCCACTGACCATTAGCGCTGGGATTAAAGCTGCTGTTGTGTGAAACGGCCACAAGGTGGCAGCAGTTCTCCCTTACCAAATCTGGTTACTAGGGCAGCAGAGCCTCAATGGAAGTCGCGTTCTAGATTGGAATGTAGAACGGAATGTGCCAGGAGAAAGCCCCTCAAGTTTGTCTCACTACTTCTTGTTCCTGTTTTTAATTTAATTTTTTATTTTTTATTACAGCAAGTTTGAGTACAACGTTTAGCTTGTTGTAGGTGTGCAAGAGGTGGTTCTTTTACACATATACATATGTCTGTTCTTCCTGGGATCCTTTTCCCATGTTCGTTATGACAGAATGTTGAGTAGTCTTCTCTTGGTACTCCGTAGGTCTTTGGTGATTATATACGTCTACTGTGTTTGTATATGTCTGATAACCCCAATATCATAATGAATTCAATCCTCACACCTTTCCTTTGGTGAACCATAAGTTTGTTAAATGAATCTTTGATTGCCCTTCTCCGTGGAAATATCTGCCCTGGTATCAATTTATAGGTAACACCTATAAGTGATATGATATGATATGTGTCTTTCAGTTTCTGACTTACTCCAAGTCACGTGATTACCTCTAGACTCATCTACGGTGCTGCAAATGGCATTGTGTGATTTTTTACCTTGGCTAATATTCTGTCTTAGCGAGGTCCATTTTCTGCAATGTGATTCCCTGAGGGCTGAGGATTAGCTGACCTGGGCAGCCTGACCCTGCCGGCAAGCCCTCGCCAGGTGTGCCTGTGTTGAGGTCAATATAAACCGCTCTCCAGGCAGCAATAGCCCCTGCAGCTGTGCCTGACTCCATATTCTCTGCCCCGTCAGCAGTCTCGGGGCTGTGCTTGTGGGAGGGTGTGAGGGTCCAGGGCTTTGTGGGTTGCCCGGTGTGAGTGCGGATCTCCTGGACTTTCTGCAGGAGTTGCCAGGCTGCCACCTGTAAAGAAGAGGATGTGTCACCCATAACTTCCACTGGAGTATCTCTCCGGGCTGAGGTGAGTAAGGAAAAAAAGGAGTGGGGGCCGGGACAGGAGGGGTATCTCAGGCAGCGCAATGGAAAGCTTCCAGAAGAGCGCCCGTGGCCAGGACCATCCTGGCTGACCTGCAGGCACCAAGTTGGCCTGCGTGCTTTCGCTGGTGTGGCTCCACGGCCCTTCCTCTAGGCTTTCAAGCCCTTGTACATATTCAGATGTTTCACCTGGGAAGGGTGGGAACAGTTCAGAAGCAGTTGGCCTGGAACTCAGCTCACGTTTACTCACAGAGGCCTCGGCACGGTCCCCCAGCTTTGCAATAAGGACGCTCCTTGCGTGGGCGGGCAGGGCTGCTGGCAGTATGGGAGATGATTCCCCACCTCTGACCAATTTCAGAATTGTTTACCACTGGAGCAAGTGCCTTGGTAGTGTTTTCCTCTGTATAACTGTTAGGTTCAGTTTTCTTTTTTTTTTCTTTTTTGGTTCAAGTTAGATTTTATTCCTCTTTTATGTATTTATGGATATAAGCATGGAAATAATTCATTCTTATAAATACATCAGTGTGAATGGAAGAACATTTTTTCTGTTTTATTTTTACATTTTATTTTTAAAATTTTTGAAATTTAATTTTATTTTTTTTATACAGTAGGTTATTATTAGTTATCTATTTTATGCATAGACATGTATACAGGTCAATCCCAATCTCCCAACTCATCCCACCACCACCACCCCTTGGCTTCCCCCACTTTGTGTCGATACGTTTGTTCTCTACCTCTGTGTCTCTATTTCTGCCCTGCAAACCAGTTCATCTGTAGCATTTTTCTAGGTTCCACATATAGGCATTAATATACAATATTTGTTTTTCTCTTTCTGACTTACTTCACTCTGTATGACAGTCTCTAGATCCATCAACTTCTCTACAAATGACTCAGTTTCATTCCTTTTTATGGCTGAGTAATATTCCATTTTATATATGTACCACATCTTTATCCATTCGTCTGTCTGTGGGCATTTAGGTTGCTTCCATTACCTGGCTATTGTAAATAGTGCTGCAATGAACATTGTGGTGAATGTGTCTTTGTGATTTATGGTTTTCTCTGGGTATATGCCCAGAAGTGGGATTGCTGGATCCTATGGTAATTCTGTTTTTAGTTTTTAAAGGAACCTCCATACTGTTCTCCATAGTGACTGTATCAATTTACATTCCCACCAATAGCAGAAGAGGGTTCCTTTTGTCCACACCCTCCCCAGAATTTGTTGTTTGTAGATTATCTGATGATGCCGATTCTAACAGTTGTGAGGTCTTACCTCATTGTAGTTTTGATTTGCATTTCTCTAATAATTAGTGAGGTTGAGCAGCTTTTCATGTGTGTCTTGGCCATCTCTGTGTCTTCTTTAAAGAAACGTCTATTTATATCTTCTGCCCATTTTTGTATTGGGTTGTTTGTTGTATTAATATTAAGCAGCATGTGCTGTATATATATATTGGTGATTAAACCTTTGTCCATTGATTCGTTTGTGAACGTTTTCGCCCCTTTTGAGGGATACCTTTTTCCATTCCCGTTTTTTTAAAAAGAAAGAAAGAAAGCAAAAGAATCAGAACACTAATGTGCGTGAAATATGCCTCTTGAAACTGTCGTTTTGAAATATGGACGTCCTTTGAATTTTTTGGTCGATATATGACCACAGGATTTGTTTTCAGGGCAGGTGTCATTTACAGGCCTGTAATGATTTGGAATATCCTCTGACCATTAGCGCTGGGATTAAAGCTGCTGTTGTGTGAAACGGCCACAAGGTGGCAGCAGTTCTCCCTTACCAAATCTGGTATTTGGGCAGCAGAGCCTCAGTGGAAGTCGCGTTCTAGATTGGAATTTAGAACGGAATGTTCCAGGAGAAAACCCCTCTTGTTTGTCTCACTACTTCTTGTTTGTGTTTTTAATTTAATTTTGTATTTTTTATTACAGCAAGTTTGAGTACAACGTTTAGCTTGTTGTAGGTGTGCAAGAGGTGGTTCTTTTACACATATACATATGTCTGTTCTTCCTGGGATCCTTTTCCCATGTACGTTATGACAGAATGTTGAGTAGTCTTCTCTTGGTACTCCGTAGGTCTTTGGTGATTATATATGTCTACTGTGTTTGTATATGTCTGTTAACCCCAATATCGTAATGAATTCAATCCTCACACCTTTCCTTTGGTGAAACATAAGTTTGTTTAATGAATCTGTGATTGCCCTTCTCCGTGGAAATATCTGCCCTGGTATCAATTTATAGGTAACACCTCTAAGTGATATGATATGATATGTGTCTTTCACTTTCTGACTTACTCCAAGTCACGTGATTACCTCTAGACTCATCTACGGTGCTGCAAATGGCATTGTGTGCTTCTTTTCCTTGGCGAATATTCTGTCTTAGCGAGGTCCATTTTCTGCAATGTGATTCCCTGAGGGCTGAGGATTAGCTGACCTGGGCAGCCTGACCCTGCCGGCAAGCCCTCCCCAGGTGTGCCTGTGTTGAGGTCAATATAAACAGCACTCCAGGCAGCAATAGCCCCTGCAGCTGTGCCTGACTCCATATTCTCTGCCCCGTCAGCAGTCTCGGGGCTGTGCTGGTGGGAGGGTGTGAGGGTCCACGGCTTTGTGGGTGGCCCGGTGTGAGTGGGGCTCTGCTGGACTTTCTGCAGGAGTTCCCAGGCTGCCACCTGTAAAGAAGAGGATGTGTCACCCATAACTTCCACTGGAATATCTCTCCGGGCTGAGGTGAGTAAGGAAAAAAAGGAGTGGGGGCCGGGACAGGAGGGGTATCTCAGGCAGGGCAATGGAAAGATTCCAGAAGAGCGCCCGTGGCCAGGACCATCCTGGCTGACCTGCAGGCACCAAGGTGGCCTGCGTGCTGTCGCTGGTGTGGCTCCACGGCCCTTCCTCTAGGCTTTCAAGCCCTTGTACATATTCAGGTGTTTCACCTGGGAAGGGTGGGAACAGTTCAGCAGCAGCTGGCCTGGGGCTCAGCTCACGTTTACTCACAGAGGCCTCGGCACGGTCCCCCAACTTTGCAATAAGGACGCTCCTTGCGTGGGCAGGCGGGGCTTCTGGCTGTATGGGAGATGATTTCCCACCTCTGACCAATTTCAGAATGGATTACCACTGGAGCAAGTGCCTTGGTAGTGTTTTCCTCTGTATAACTGTTAGGTTCAGTTTTTTTTTTTCTTTTTTGGTTCAAGTTAGATTTTATTCCTCTTTTATGTATTTATGGATATAAGCATGGAAATAATTCATTCTTATAAATACATCAGTGTGAATGGAAGAACATTTTTTCTGTTTTATTTTTACATTTATTTTTAAAAATTTTGAAATTTAATTTTATTTATTTTTTTATACACTAGGTTATTATTAGTTATCTATTTTATGCATAGACATGTATACAGGTCAATCCCAATCTCCCAACTCATCCCACCACCACCACCCCATGGCTTCCCCCACTTTGTGTCCATACGTTTGTTCTCTACCTCTGTGTCTCTATTTCTGCCCTGCATACCAGTTCATCTGTGGCATTTTTCTAGGTTCCACTTATAGGCATTAATATACAATATTTGTTTTTCTCTTTCTGACTTACTTCACTCTGTATGACAGTCTCTAGATCCATCAACTTCTCTACAAATAACTCAGTTTCATTCCTTTTTATGGCTGAGTAATATTCCATTTTATATATGTACCACATCTTTATCCATTCGTCTGTCTGTGGGCTTTTAGGTTGCTTCCATTACCTGGCTATTGTAAATAGCGCTGCAGTGAACATTGTGGTGAATGTGTCTCTGTGATTTATGGTTTTCTCTGGGTATATGCCCAGAAGTGGGATTGCTGGATCCTATGGTAATTCTCTTTTTAGTTTTTTAAAGGAACCTCCATACTGTTCTCCATAGTGACTGTATCAATTTACATTCCCAACAATAACGGAAGAGGGTTCCTTTTGTCCACACCCTCCCCAGAATTTGTTGTTTGTAGATTATCTGATGATGCCCATTCTAACAGGTGTGAGGTCTTACCTCATTGTAGTTTTGATTTGCATTTCTCTAATAATTAGTGATGTTGAGCAGCTTTTCATGTGCGTCTTGGCCATCTCTGTGTCTTCTTTGAAGAAACGTCTATTTAGATCTTCTGCCCATTTTTGTATTGGGTTGTTTGTTTTATTAATATTCAGCTGCATGAGCTGTTTATATATATTGGAGATTAAACCTTTGTCCATTGATTCGTTTGTGAAAGTTTTCGCCCATTCTGAGGGTTGCCTTTTTCCATTCCCGTTTTTTTAACAAAGAAAGAAAGAAATCAAAAGAAGCAGAACACTAATGTGCGTGAAATATGCCTCTTGAAACTGTCGTTTTGAAATATGGACGTCTTTTGAATTTTTTGGTCGATATATGACCCCAGGGTTTGTTTTCAGGGCAGGTGTCATTTACAGGCCTGTAATGATTTGGAATATCCACTGACCATTAGCGCTGGGATTAAAGCTGCTGTTGTGTGAAACGGCCACAAGGTGGCAGCAGTTCTCCCTTACCAAATCTGGTTACTAGGGCAGCAGAGCCTCAATGGAAGTCGCGTTCTAGATTGGAATTTAGAACGGAATGTGCCAGGAGAAAGGCCCTCAGGTTTGTCTCACTACTTCTTGTTCGTGTTTTTAATTTAATTTTTTATTTTTTATTACAGCAAGTTTGAGTACAACGTTTAGCTTGTTGTAGGTGTGCAAGAGGTGGTTCTTTTACACATATACATATTTCTGTTCTTCCTGGGATCCTTTTCCCATGTACGTTATGACAGAATGTTGAGTAGTCTTCTCTTGGTACACCGTAGGTCTTTGGTGATTTTATATGTCTACTGTGTTTGTATATGTCTGTTAACCCCAATATCGTAATGAATTCAATCCTCACACCTTTCCTTTGGTGAACCATAAGTTTGTTTAATGAATCTGTGATTGCCCTTCTCCGTGGAAATATCTGCCCTGGTATCAATTTATAGGTAACACCTATAAGTGATATGATATGATATGTGTCTTTCACTTTCTGACTTACTCCAAGTCACGTGATTACCTCTAGATTCATCTATGGTGCTGCAAATGGCATTGTGTGATTCTTTTCCTTGGCGAATATTCTGTCTTAGCGAGGTCCATTTTCTGCAATGAGATTCCCTGAGGGCTGAGGATTAGCTGACCTGGGCAGCCTGACCCTGCTGGCAAGCCCTCCCCAGGTGTGCCTGGGTTGAGGTCAATATAAACAGCAATCCAGGCAGCAATAGCCCAGGCAGCTGTGCCTGACTCCATATTCTCTGCCCCGTCAGCAGTCTCGGGGCTGTGCTGGTTGGAGGGTGTGAGGGTCCACGGCTTTGTGGGTGGCCCGGTGTGAGTGGGGCTCTGCTGGACTTTCTGCAGGAGTTGCCAGGCTGCCACCTGTAAAGAAGAGGATGTGTCACCCATAACTTCCACTGGAATATCTCTCCGGGCTGAGGTGAGGAAGGAAAAAAAGTAGTGGGGGCCGGGACAGGAGTGGTATCTCAGGCAGGGCAAGGAAAGCTTCCAGAAGAGCGCCCGTGGCCAGGACCATCCTGGCTGACCTGCAGGCACCAAGGTGGCCTGCGTGCTGTCGCTGGTGTGGCTCAACGGCCCTTCCTCTAGGCATTCAAGCCCTTGTACATATTCAGGTGTTTCACCTGGGAAGGGTGGGAACACTTCAGCAGCAGCTGGCCTGGGGCTCAGCTCACGTTTCCTCACAGAGGCCTCGGCACGGTCCCCCAGCTTTGCAATAAGGACGCTCCTTGCGTGGGCGGGCGGGGCTGCTGGCTGTATGGGAGATGATTCCCCACCTCTGACCAATTTCAGAATTGTTTACCACTGGAGCAAGTGCCTTGGTAGTGTTTTCCTCTGTATAACTGTTAGGTTCAGTTTTTTTTTTCTTTTTTGGTTCAAGTTAGATTTTATTCCTCTTTTATGTATTTATGGATATAAGCATGGAAATAATTCATTCTTATAAATACATCAGTGTGAATGGAAGAACTTTTTTTCTGTTTTATTTTTACATTTTATTTTTAAAATTTTTGAAATTTAATTTTCTTTATTTTTTTTATACAGTAGGTTATTATTAGTTATCTATTTTATGCATAGACATGTATACAGGTCAATCCCAATCTCCCAACTCATCCCACCACCACCACCCCATGGCTTCCCCCACTTTGTGTCCATACGTTTGTTCTCTACCTCTGTGTCTCTATTTCTGCCCTGCAAACCAGTTCATCTGTAGCATTTTTCTAGGTTCCACATATAGGCATTAATATACAATATTTGTTTTTCTCTTTCTGACTTACTTCTCTCTGTATGACAGTCTCTAGATCCATCAACTTCTCTACAAATGACTCAGTTTCATTCCTTTTTATGGCTGAGTAATATTCCATTTTATATATGTACCACATCTTTATCCATTCGTCTGTCTGTGGGCATTTAGGTTGCTTCCATTACCTGGCTATTGTAAATAGTGCTGCAATGAACATTGTGGTGAATGTGTCTCTGTGATTTATGGTTTTCTCTGGGTATATGCCCAGAAGTGGGATTGCTGGATCCTATGGTAATTCTCTTTTTAGTTTTTTAAAGGAATCTCCATACTGTTCTCCATAGTGACTGTATCAATTTACATTCCCACCAATAGCGGAAGAGGGTTCCTTTTGTCCACACCCTCCCCAGAATTTGTTGTTTGTAGATTATCTGATGATGCCGATTCTAACAGGTGTGAGGTCTTACCTCATTGTAGTTTTGATTTGCATTTCTCTAATAATTAGTGATGTTGAGCAGCTTTTCATGTGCGTCTTGGCCATCTCTGTGTCTTCTTTGAAGAAACGTCTATTTAGATCTTCTGCGCATTTTTGTATTGGGTTGTTTGTTGTATTAATATTAAGCTGCATGAGCTGTATATATATATTGGAGATTAAACCTTTGTCCATTGATTCGTTTGTGAACGTTTTCGCCCCTTCTGACGGTTACCTTTTTCCATTCCCGTTTTTTTAACAAAGAAAGAAAGAAAGCAAAAGAATCAGAACACTAATGTGCGTGAAATATGCCTCTTGAAACTGTCGTTTTGAAATATGGACGTCTTTTGAATTTTTTGGTCGATATATGACCCCAGGATTTGTTTTCAGGGCAGGTGTCATTTACAGGCCTGTAATGATATGGAATATCCACTGTCCATTAGCGCTGAGATTAAAGCTGCTGTTGTGTGAAACGGCCACAAGGTGGCAGCAGTTCTCCCTTACCAAATCTGGTTACTAGGGCAGCAGAGCCTCAATGGAAGTCGCGTTCTAGATTGGAATTTAGAACGGAATGTGCCAGGAGAAAGCCCCTCAAGTTTGTCTCACTACTTCTTGTTCGTGTTTTTAATTTAATTTTTTATTTTTTATTACAGCAAGTTTGAGTACAACGTTTAGCTTGTTGTAGGTGTGCAAGAGGTGGTTCTTTTACACATATACATATGTCTGTTCTTCCTGGGATCCTTTTCCCATGTTCGTTATGACAGAATGTTGAGTAGTCTTCTCTTGGTACTCCGTAGGTCTTTGGTGAATATATACGTCTACTGTGTTTGTATATGTCTGTTAACCCCAATATCGTAATGAATTCAATCCTCACACCTTTCCTTTGGTGAACCATAAGTTTGTTTAATGAATCTGTGATTGCCCTTCTCCGTGGAAATATCTGCCCTGGTATCAATTTATAGGTAACACCTATAAGTGTTATGATATGATATGTGTCTTTCACTTTCTGACTTACTCCAAGTCACGTGATTACCTCTAGACTCATCTACGGTGCTGCAAATGGCATTGTGTGCTTCTTTTCCTTGGCTAATATTCTGTCTTAGCGAGGTCCATTTTCTGCAATGTGATTCCCTGAGGGCTGAGGATTAGCTGACCTGGGCAGCCTGACCCTGCCGGCAAGCCCTCCCCAGGTGTGCCTGGGTTGAGGTCAATATAAACAGCACTCCAGGCAGCAATAGCCCCTGCAGCTGTGCCTGACTCCATATTCTCTGCCCCGTCAGCAGTCTCTGGGCTGTGCTGGTCGAGGTTGTGAGGGTCCACGGCTTTGTGGGTGGCCCGGTGTGAGTGGGGCTCTGCTGGACTTTCTGCAGGAGTTGCCAGGCTGCCACCTGTAAAGAAGAGGATGTGTCACCCATAACTTCCACTGGAGTATCTCTCCGGGCTGAGGTGAGGAAGGAAAAAAAGGAGTGGGGGCCGGGACAGGAGGGGTATCTCAGGCAGGGCAATGGAAAGCTTCCAGAAGAGCGCCCGTGGCCAGGACCATCCTGGCTGACCTGCAGGCACCAAGTTGGCCTGCGTGCTTTCGCTGGTGTGGCTCCACGGCCCTTCCTCTAGGCTTTCAAGCCCTTGTACATATTCAGGTGTTCCACCTGGGATGGGTGGGAACACTTCAGCAGCAGCTGGCCTGGGGCTCAGCTCACGTTTACTCACAGAGGCCTCGGCACGGTCCCCCAGCTTTGCAATAAGGACGCTCCTTGCGTGGGCGGGCGGGGCTGCTGTCCCGATGGGAGATGATTCCCCACCTCTGACCAATTTCAAAATTGTTTACCACTGGAGCAAGTGCCTTGGTAGTGTTTTCCTCTGTATAACTGTTAGGTTCAGTTTTTTTTTTCTTTTGTGGTTCAAGTTAGATTTTATTCCTCTTTTATGTATTTATGGATATAAGCATGGATATAATTCATTCTTATAAATACATCAG
This sequence comes from Mesoplodon bidens, assembly GCF_964165515.1. Classification (NCBI taxonomy): domain Eukaryota; kingdom Metazoa; phylum Chordata; class Mammalia; order Artiodactyla; family Ziphiidae; genus Mesoplodon; species Mesoplodon bidens. The sequence continues at coordinate 76,444 of NW_027671564.1, forward strand.
TGTGAATGGAAGAACATTTTTTCTGTTTTATTTTTACATTTTATTTTTAAATTTTTGAAATTTAATTTTATTTATTTTTTTTATACAGTAGGTTATTATTAGTTATCTATTTTATGCATAGACATGTATACAGGTCAATCCCAATCTCCCAACTCATCCCACCACCACCACCCCATGGCTTCCCCCAGTTTGTGTCCATACGTTTGTTCTCTACCTCTGTGTCTCTATTTCTGCCCTGCAAACCAGTTCATCTGTAGCATTTTTCTAGGTTCCTCATATAGGCATTAATATACAATATTTGGTTATCTCTTTCTGACTTACTTCACTCTGTATGACAGTCTCTAGATCCATCAACTTCTCTACAAATGACTCAGTTTCATTCCTTTTTATGGCTGAGTAATATTCCATTTTATATATGTACCACATCTTTATCCATTCGTCTGTCTGTGGGCATTTAGGTTGCTTCCATTACCTGGCTATTGTAAATAGTGCTGCAATGAACATTGTGGTGAATGTGTCTTTGTGATTTATGGTTTTCTCTGGGTATATGCCCAGAAGTGGTATTGCTGGATCCTATGGTAATTCTCTTTTTAGTTTTTTAAAGGATCCTCCATACTGTTCTCCATAGTGACTGTATCAATTTACATTCCCACCAATAGCGGAAGAGGGTTCCTTTTGTCCACACCCTCCCCAGAATTTGTTGTTTGTAGATTATCTGATGATGCCGATTCTAACAGGTGTGAGGTCTTACCTCATTGTAGTTTTGATTTGCATTTCTCTAATAATTAGTGATGTTGAGCAGCTTTTCATGAGCGTCTTGGCCATCTCTGTGTCTTCTTTGAAGAAACGTCTATTTAGATCTTCGGCCCATTTTTGTATTGGGTTGTTTGTTGTATTAATATTAAGCTGCATGAGCTGTATATATATATTGGAGATTAAACCTTTGTCCATTGATTCGTTTGTGAATGTTTTCGCCCCTTCTGATGGTTACCTTTTTCCATTCCCGTTTTTTAACAAAGAAAGAAGGAAAGCAAGAGAATCAGAACACTAATGTGCGTGAAATATGCCTCTTGAAACTGTCGTTTTGAAATATGGACGTCTTTTGAATTTTTTGGTCGATATATGACCCCAGGATTTGTTTTCAGGGCAGGTGTCATTAACAGGCCTGTAATGATTTGGAATATCCACTGACCATTAGCGCTGGGATTAAAGCTGCTGTTGTGTGAAACGGCCACAGGGTGGCAGCAGTTCTCCCTTACCCAATCTGGTTACTAGGGCAGCAGAGCATCAATGGAAGTCGCATTCTAGATTGGAATGTAGAACGGAATGTACCAGGATAAAGCCCCTCAATTTTTTCTCACTAATTCTTGTTCGTGTTTTTAATTTAATTTTTTATTTTTTATTACAGCAAGTTTGAGTACAACGTTTAGCTTGTTGTAGGTGTGCAAGAGGTGGTTCTTTTACACATATACATATGTCTGTTCTTCCTGGGATCCTTTTCCCAAGTTCGTTATGACAGAATGTTGAGTAGTCTTCTCTTGGTACTCCGTAGGTCTTTGGTGATTATATACGTCTACTGTGTTTGTATATGTCTGTTAACCCCAATATCATAATGAATTCAATCCTCACACCTTTCCTTTGGTGAAACATAAGTTTGTTTAATGAATCTGTGATTGCCCTTCTCCGTGGAAATATCTGCCCTGGTATCAATTTATAGGTAACACCTATAAGTGATATGATATGATATGTGTCTTTCACTTTCTGACTTACTCCAAGTCACGTGATTACATCTAGAATCATCTACGGTGCTGCAAATGGCATTGTGTGCTTTTTTTCCTTGGCTAATATTCTGTCTTAGCGAGGTCCATTTTCTGCAATGTGATTCCCTGAGGGCTGAGGATTAGCTGACCTGGGCAGCCTGACCCTGCCGGCAAGCCCTCCCCAGGTGTGCCTGGTTTGAGGTCAATATAAACAGCACTCCAGGCAGCAATAGCCCCTGCAGCTGTGCCTGACTCCATATTCTCTGCCCCGTCAGCAGTCTCGGGGCTGTGCTGGTTGGAGGGTGTGAGGGTCCACGGCTTTGTGGGTGGCCCGGTGTGAGTGGGGCTCTGCTGGACTTTCTGCAGGAGTTGCCAGGCTGCCACCTGTAAAGAAGAGGATGTGTCACCCATAACTTCCACTGGAGTATCTCTCCGGGCTGAGGTGAGGAAGGAAAAAAAGGAGTGGGGGCCGGGACAGGAGGGGTATCTCAGGCAGGGCAATGGAAAGCTTCCAGAAGAGCGCCCGTGGCCAGGACCATCCTGGCTGACCTGCAGGCACCAAGTTGGCCTGCGTGCTTTCGCTGGTGTGGCTCCACGGCCCTTCCTCTAGGCTTTCAAGCCCTTGTATATATTCAGGTGTTTCACCTGGGAAGGGTGGGAACAGTTCAGCAGCAGCTGGCCTGGGGCTCAGCTCACGTTTACTCACAGAGGCCTCGGCACGGTCCCCCAGCTTTGCAATAAGGACGCTCCTTGCGTGGGTGGGCGGGGCTGCTGGCTCTATGGGAGATGATTCCCCACCTCTGACCAATTTCAAAATTGTTTACCACTGGAGCAAGTGCCTTGGTAGTGTTTTCCTCTTAATAACTGTTAGGTTCAGTTTTTTTTTCTTTTGTGGTTCAAGTTAGATTTTATTCCTCTTTTATGTATTTATGGATATAAGCATGGAAATAATTCATTCTTATAAATACATCAGTGTGAATGGAAGAACATTTTTTCTGTTTTATTTTTACATTTTATTTTTAAATTTTTGAAATTTAATTTTATTTATTTTTTTTATACAGTAGGTTATTATTAGTTATCTATTTTATGCATAGACATGTATACAGGTCAATCCCAATCTCCCAACTCATCCCACCACCACCACCCCATGGCTTCCCCCACTTTGTGTCCATACGTTTGTTCTCTACCTCTGTGTCTCTATTTCTGCCCTGCAAACCAGTTCATCTGTAGCATTTTTCTAGGTTCCACATATAGGCATTAATATACAATATTTGTTTTTCTCTTTCTGACTTACTTCACTCTGTATGACAGTCTCTAGATCCATCAACTTCTCTACAAATGACCCAGTTTCATTCCTTTTTATGGCTGAGTAATATTCCATTTTATATATGTACCACATCTTTATCCATTCGTCTGTCTGTGGGCATTTAGGTTGCTTCCATTACCTGGCTATTGTAAATAGTGCTGCAATGAACATTGTGGTGAATGTGTCTTTGTGATTTATGGTTTTCTCTGGGTATATGCCCAGAAGTGGGATTGCTGGATCCTATGGTAATTCTCTTTTTAGTTTTTTAAAGGAACCTCCATACTGTTCTCCATAGTGACTGTATCATTTTACATTCCCACCAATAGCAGAAGAGGGTTCCTTTTGTCCACACCCTCCCCAGAATTTGTTGTTTGTAGATTATCTGATGATGCCGATTCTAACAGGTGTGAGGTCTTACCTCATGGTAGTTTTGATTTGCATTTCTCTAATAATTAGTGATGTTGAGCAGCTTTTCATGTGCGTCTTGGCCATCTCTGTGTCTTCTTTGAAGAAACGTCTATTTAGATCTTCTGCCCATTTTTGTATTGGGTTGTTTGTTGTATTAATATTAAGCTGCATGAGCTGTTTATATATATTGGAGATTAAACCTTTGTCCATTGATTCGTTTGTGAAAGTTTTCGCCCATTCTGAGGGTTGCCTTTTTCCATTCCCGTTTTTTTAACAAAGAAAGAAAGAAATCAAAAGAAGCAGAACACTAATGTGCGTGAAATATGCCTCTTTAAACTGTCGTTTTGAAATATGGACGTCTTTTGAATTTTTTGGTCGATATATGACCCCAGGATTTGTTTTCAGGGAAGGTGTCATTTACAGGCCTGTAATGATTTGGAATATCCACTGACCATTAGCGCTGGGATTAAAACTGCTGTTGTGTGAAACGGCCACAAGGTGGCAGCAGTTCTCCCTTACCAAATCTGGTTACTAGGGCAGCAGAGCCTCAATGGAAGTCGCGTTCTAGATTGGAATTTAGAACGGAATGTGCCAGGAGAAAGCCCCTCAAGTTTGTCTCACTACTTCTTGTTCGTGTTTTTAATTTAATTTTTTATTTTTATTACAGCAAGTTTGAGTACAACGTTTAGCTTGTTGTAGGTGTGCAAGAGGTGGTTCTTTTACACATATACATATGTCTGTTCTTCCTGGGATCCTTTTCCCAAGTTCGTTATGACAGAATGTTGAGTAGTCTTCTCTTGGTACTCCGTAGGTCTTTGGTGATTATATACGTCTACTGTGTTTGTATATGTCTGTTAACCCCAATATCATAATGAATTCAATCCTCACACCTTTCCTTTGGTGAACCATAAGTTTGTTTAATGAATCTGTGATTGCCCTTCTCCGTGGAAATATCTGCCCTGGTATCAATTTATAGGTAACACCTATAAGTGATATGATATGATATGTGTCTTTCACTTTCTGACTTACTCCAAGTCACGTGATTACCTCTAGACTCATCTACGGTGCTGCAAATGGCATTGTGTGCTTTTTTTCCTTGGCGAATATTCTGTCTTAGCGAGGTCCATTTTCTGCAATATGATTCCCTGAGAGCTGAGGATTAGCTGACCTGCGCAGCCTGACCCTCCCGGCAAGCCCTCCCCAGGTGTGCCTGGGTTAAGGTCAATATAAACAGCACTCCAGGCAGCAATAGCCCCTGCAGCTGTGCCTGACTCCATATTCTCTGCCCCGTCAGCAGTCTCGGGGCTGTGCTGGTGGGAGGGTGTGAGGGTCCACGGCTTTGTGGGTGGCCCGGTGTGAGTGGGGCTCTGCTGGACTTTCTGCAGGAGTTGCCAGGCTGCCACCTGTAAAGAAGACGATGTGTCACCCATAACTTCCACTGGAATATCTCTCCGGGCTGAGGTGAGGAAGGAAAAAAAGGAGTGGGGGCCGGGACAGGAGGGGTATCTCAGGCAGGGCAATGGAAAGCTTCCAGAAGAGCGCCCGTGTCCAGGGCCATCATGGCTGACCTGCAGGCACCAAGGTGGCCTGCGTGCTGTCGCTGGTGTGGCTCCATGGCCCTTCCTCTAGGCTTTCAAGCCCTTGTACATATTCAGGTGTTTCACCTGGGAAGGGTGGGAACAGTTCAGCAGCAGCTGGCCTGGGGCTCAGCTCACGTTTACTCACAGAGGCCTCGGCACGGTCCCCCAGCTTTGCAATAAGGACGCTCCTTGCGTGGGCGGGTGGGGCTGCTGGCTCTATGGGAGATGATTCCCCACCTCTGACCAATTTCAGAATTGTTTACCACTGGAGCAAGTGCCTTGGTAGTGTTTTCCTCTGTATAACTGTTAGGTTCAGTTTTTTTTTTCTTTTTTGGTTCAAGTTAGATTTTATTCCTCTTTTATGTATTTATAGATATAAGCATGGAAATAATTCATTCTTATAAATACATCAGTGTGAATGGAAGAACTTTTTTTCTGTTTTATTTTTACATTTTATTTTTAAAAATTATGAAATTTAATTTTATTTATTTTTTTATACACTAGGTTATTATTAGATATCTATTTTATGCATAGACATGTTTACAGGTCAATCCCAATCTCCCAACTCATCCCACCACCACCACCCCATGGCTTCCCCCACTTTGTGTCCATACGTTTGTTCTCTACATCTGTGTCTCTATTTCTGCCCTGCAAACCAGTTCATCTGTAGCATTTTTCTAGGTTCCACATTTAGGCATTAATATACAATATTTGTTTTTCTCTTTCTGACTTACTTCACTCTGTATGACAGTCTCTAGATCCATCAACTTCTCTACAAATGACTCAGTTTCATTCCTTTTTATGGCTGAGTAATATTCCATTTTATATATGTACCACATCTTTATCCATTCGTCTGTCTGTGGGCATTTAGGTTGCTTCCATTACCTGGCTATTGTAAATAGTGCTGCAATGAACATTGTGGTGAATGTGTCTCTGTGATTTATGGTTTTCTCTGGGTATATGCCCAGAAGTGGGATTGCTGGATCCTATGGTAATTCTCTTTTTAGTTTTTTAAAGGTACCTCCATACTGTTCTCCATAGTGACTGTATCAATTTACATTCCCACCAATACGGAAGAGGGTTCCTTTTGTCCACACCCTCCCCAGAATTTGTTGTTTGTAGATTATCTGATGATGCCGATTCTAACATGTGTGAGGTCTTACCGCATTGTAGTTTTGATTTGCATTTCTCTAATAATTAGTGATGTTGAGCAGCTTTTCATGTGCGTCTTGGCCATCTCTGTGTCTTCTTTGAAGAAACGTCTATTTAGATCTTCTGCGCATTTTTGTATTGGGTTGTTTGTTGTATTAATATTAAGCTGCATGAGCTGTATATATATATTGGAGATTAAACCTTTGTCCATTGATTCGTTTGTGGACGTTTTCGCCCCTTCTGAGGGATACCTTTTTCCATTCCCGTTTTTTTAACAAAGAAAGAAAGAAAGCAAAAGAATCAGAACACTAATGTGCATGAAATATGCCTCTTGAAACTGTCGTTTTGAAATATGGACGTCTTTTGAATTTTTTGGTCGATATATGACCCCAGGATTTGTTTTCAGGGCAGGTGTCATTTACAGGCCTGTAATGATTTGGAATATCCACTGACCATTAGCGCTGGGATTAAAGCTGCTGTTGTGTGAAACGGCCACAAGGTGGCAGCAGTTCTCCCTTACCAAATCTGGTTACTAGGGCAGCAGAGCCTCAATGGAAGTCGCGTTCTAGATTGGAATGTAGAACGGAATGTACCAGGAGAAAGCCCCTCAAGTTTTTCTCACTAATTCTTGTTCGTGTTTTTAATTTAATTTTTTATTTTTATTACAGCAAGTTTGAGTACAACGTTTAGCTTGTTGTAGGTGTGCAAGAGGTGGTTCTTTTACACATATACATATGTCTGTTCTTCCTGGGATTCTTTTCCCATGTTCGTTATGACAGAATGATGAGTAGTCTTCTCTTGCTACTCCGTAGGTCTTTGGTGATTATATACGTCTACTGTGTTTGTATATGTCTGTTAACCCCAATATCGTAATGAATTCAATCCTCTCACCTTTCCTTTGGTGAACCATAAGTTTGTTTAATGAATCTGTGATTGCCTTTCTCCGTGGAAATATCTGCCCTGGTATCAATTTATAGGTAACACCTATAAGTGATATGATATGATATGTGTCTTTCACTTTCTGACTTACTGAAAGTCACGTGATTACCTCGAGACTCATCTACGGTGCTGCAAATGGCATTGTGTCCTTGTTTTCCTTGGCGAATATTCTGTCTTAGCGAGGTCCATTTTCTGCAATGTGATTCCCCGAGGGCTGAGGATTAGCTGACCTGGGCAGCCTGACCCTGCCGGCAAGCCCTCCCCAGGTGTGCCTGGGTTGAGGTCAATATAAACAGCACTCCAGGCAGCAATAGCCCCTGCAGCTGTGCCTGACTCCATATTCTCTGCCCCGTCAGCAGTCTCGGGGCTGTGCTGGTGGGAGGGTGTGAGGGTCCACGGCTTTGTGGGTGGCCCGGTGTGAGTGGGGCTCTGCTGGACTTTCTGCAGGAGTTGCCAGGCTGCCACCTGTAAAGAAGAGGATGTGTCACCCATAACTTCCACTGGAGTATCTCTCCGGGCTGAGGTGAGGAAGGAAAAAAAGGAGTGGGGGCCGGGACAGGAGGGGTATCTCAGGCAGGGCAATGGAAATCTTCCAGAAGAGTTCCCGTGGCCAGGACCATCCTGGCTGACCTGCAGGCACCAAGTTGGCCTGCGTGCTTTCGCTGGTGTGGCTCCACGGCCCTTCCTCTAGGCTTTCAAGCCCTTGTACATATTCAGGTGTTTCACCTGGGAAGGGTGGGAACAGTTCAGCAGCAGCTGGCCTGGGGTTCAGCTCACGTTTACTTACAGAGGCCTCGGCACGGTCCCCCAGCTTTGCAATAAGGACGCTCCTTGCGTGGGCGGGTGGGGCTGCTGGCTCTATGGGAGATGATTCCCCACCTCTGACCAATTTCAGAATTGTTTACCACTGGAGCAAGTGCCTTGGTAGTGTTTTACTCTGTATAACTGTTTGGTTCAGATTTTTTTTTCTTTTTTGGTTCAAGTTAGATTTTATTCCTCTTTTATGTATTTATAGATATAAGCATGGAAATAATTCATTCTTATAAATACATCAGTGTGAATGGAAGAACATTTTTTCTGTTTTATTTTTACATTTTATTTTTAAAAATTTTGAAATTTAATTTTATTTATTTTTTTATACAGTAGGTTAGTATTAGTTATCTATTTTATCTATAGACATGTATACAGGTCAATCCCAATCTCCCAACTCATCCCACCACCACCACCCCATGGCTTCCCCCACTTTGTGTCCATACGTTTGTTCTCTACCTCTGTGTCTCTATTTCTGCCCTGCAAACCAGTTCATCTGTAGCATTTTTCTACGTTCCATATATAGGCATTAATATACAATATTTGTTTTTCTCTTTCTGACTTACTTCACTCTGTATGACAGTCTCTAGATCCATCAACTTCTCTACAAATGACTCAGTTTCATTCCTTTTTATGGCTGAGTAATATTCCATTTTATATATGTACCACATCTTTATCCATTCGTCTGTCTGTGGGCATTTAGGTTGCTTCCATTACCTGGCTATTGTAAATAGTGCTGCAATGAACATTGTGGTGAATGTGTCTCTGATTTATGGTTTTCTCTGGGTATATGCCCAGAAGTGGGATTGCTGGATCCTATGGTAATTCTCTTTTTAGTTTTTTAAAGGATCCTCCATACTGTTCTCCATAGTGACTGTATCAATTTACATTCCCACCAATAGCGGAAGAGGGTTCCTTTTGTCCACACCCTCCCCAGAATTTGTTGTTTGTAGATTATCTGATGATGCCGATTCTAACAGGTGTGAGGTCTTACCTCATTGTAGTTTTGATTTGCATTTCTCTAATAATTAGTGATGTTGAGCAGCTTTTCATGTGCGTCTTGGCCATCTCTGTGTCTTCTTTGAAGAAACGTCTATTTAGATCTTCTGCCCATTTTTGTATTGGGTTGTTTGTTTTATTAATATTAAGCTGCATGAGCTGTTTATATATATTGGAGATTAAACCTTTGTCCATTGATTCGTTTGTGAAAGTTTTCGCCCCTTCTGTGGGTTGCCTTTTTCCATTCCCGTTTTTTTAACAAAGAAAGAAAGAAATCAAAAGAAGCAGAACACTAATGTGCGTGAAATATGCCTCTTGAAACTGTCGTTTTGAAATATGGACGTTTTTTGAATTTTTTGGTCGATATATGACCCCAGGATTTGTTTTCAGGGCAGGTGTCATTTACAGGCCTGTAATGATTTGGAATATCCACTGACCATTAGCGCTGGGATTAAAGCTGCTGTTGTGTGAAACGGCCACAAGGTGGCAGCAGTTCTCCCTTACCAAATCTGGTTACTAGGGCAGCAGAGCATCAATGGAAGTCGCGTTCTAGATTGGAATGTAGAACGGAATGTACCAGGATAAAGCCCCTCAATTTTTTCTCACTAATTCTTGTTCGTGTTTTTAATTTTATTTTTTATTTTTTATTACAGCAAGTTTGAGTACAACGTTTAGCTTGTTGTAGGTGTGCAAGAGGTGGTTCTTTTACACATATACATATGTCTGTTCTTCCTGGGATCCTTTTCCCAAGTTGGTTATGACAGAATGTTGAGTAGTCTTCTCTTGGTACTCCGTAGGTCTTTGGTGATTATATACGTCTACTGTGTTTGTATATGTCTGTTAACCCCAATATCGTAATGAATTCAATCCTCACACCTTTCCTTTGGTGAAACATAAGTTTGTTTAATGAATCTGTGATTGCCCTTCTCCGTGGAAATATCTGCCCTGGTATCAATTTATAGGTAACACCTATAAGTGATATGATATGATATGTGTCTTTCACTTTCTGACTTACTCCAAGTCACGTGATTACATCTAGAATCATCTACGGTGCTGCAAATGGCATTGTGTGCTTTTTTTCCTTGGCTAATATTCTGTCTTAGCGAGGTCCATTTTCTGCAATGTGATTCCCTGAGGGCTGAGGATTAGCTGACCTGGGCAGCCTGACCCTGCCGGCAAGCCCTCCCCAGGTGTGCCTGGTTTGAGGTCAATATAAACAGCACTCCAGGCAGCAATAGCCCCTGCAGCTGTGCCTGACTCCATATTCTCTGCCCCGTCAGCAGTCTCGGGGCGGTGCTGGTTGGAGGGTGTGAGGGTCCACGGCTTTGTGGGTGGCCCGGTGTGAGTGGGGCTCTGCTGGACTTTCTGCAGGAGTTGCCAGGCTGCCACCTGTAAAGAAGAGGATGTGTCACCCATAACTTCCACTGGAGTATCTCTCCGGGCTGAGGTGAGGAAGGAAAAAAAGGAGTGGGGGCCGGGACAGGAGGGGTATCTCAGGCAGGGCAATGGAAAGCTTCCAGAAGAGCGCCCGTGGCCAGGACCATCCTAGCTGACCTGCAGGCACCAAGTTGGCCTGCGTGCTTTCGCTGGTGTGGCTCCACGGCCCTTCCTCTAGGCTTTCAAGCCCTTGTACATATTCAGGTGTTTCACCTGGGAAGGGTGGGAACAGTTCAGCAGCAGCTGGCCTGGGGCTCAGCTCACGTTTACTCACAGAGGCCTCGGCACGATCCCCCAGCTTTGCAATAAGGACGCTCCTTGCGTGGGTGGGCGGGGCTGCTGGCTCTATGGGAGATGATTCCCCACCTCTGACCAATTTCAAAATTGTTTACCACTGGAGCAAGTGCCTTGGTAGTGTTTTCCTCTGTATAACTGTTAGGTTCAGTTTTTTTTTCTTTTGTGGTTCAAGTTAGATTTTATTCCTCTTTTATGTATTTATGGATATAAGCATGGAAATAATTCATTCTTATAAATACATCAGTGTGAATGGAAGAACATTTTTTCTGTTTTATTTTTACATTTTATTTTTAAATTTTTGAAATTTAATTTTATTTATTTTTTTTATACAGTAGGTTATTATTAGTTATCTATTTTATGCATAGACATGTATACAGGTCAATCCCAATCTCCCAACTCATCCCACCACCACCACCCCATGGCTTCCCCCACTTTGTGTCCATACGTTTGTTCTCTACCTCTGTGTCTCTATTTCTGCCCTGCAAACCAGTTCATCTGTAGCATTTTTCTAGGTTCCACATATAGGCATTAATATACAATATTTGTTTTTCTCTTTCTGACTTACTTCACTCTGTATGACAGTCTCTAGATCCATCAACTTCTCTACAAATGACCCAGTTTCATTCCTTTTTATGGCTGAGTAATATTCCATTTTATATATGTACCACATCTTTATCCATTCGTCTGTCTGTGGGCATTTAGGTTGCTTCCATTACCTGGCTATTGTAAATAGTGCTGCAATGAACATTGTGGTGAATGTGTCTTTGTGATTTATGGTTTTCTCTGGGTATATGCCCAGAAGTGGGATTGCTGGATCCTATGGTAATTCTCTTTTTAGTTTTTTAAAGGAACCTCCATACTGTTCTCCATAGTGACTGTATAATTTTACATTCCCACCAATAGCAGAAGAGGGTTCCTTTTGTCCACACCCTCCCCAGAATTTGTTGTTTGTAGATTATCTGATGATGCCGATTCTAACAGGTGTGAGGTCTTACCTCATTGTAGTTTTGATTTGCATTTCTCTAATAATTAGTGATGTTGAGCAGCTTTTCATGTGCGTCTTGGCCATCTCTGTGTCTTCTTTGAAGAAACGTCTATTTAGATCTTCTGCCCATTTTTGTATTGGGTTGTTTGTTGTATTAATATTAAGCTGCATGAGCTGTTTATATATATTGGAGATTAAACCTTTGTCCATTGATTCGTTTGTGAAAGTTTTCGCCCATTCTGAGGGTTGCCTTTTTCCATTCCCGTTTTTTTAACAAAGAAAGAAAGAAATCAAAAGAAGCAGAACACTAATGTGCGTGAAATATGCCTCTTTAAACTGTCGTTTTGAAATATGGACGTCTTTTGAATTTTTTGGTCGATATATGACCCCAGGATTTGTTTTCAGGGCAGGTGTCATTTACAGGCCTGTAATGATTTGGAATATCTACTGACCATTAGCGCTGGGATTAAAACTGCTGTTGTGTGAAACGGCCACAAGGTGGCAGCAGTTCTCCCTTACCAAATCTGGTTACTAGGGCAGCAGAGCCTCAATGGAAGTCGCGTTCTAGATTGGAATTTAGAACGGAATGTGCCAGGAGAAAGCCCCTCAAGTTTGTCTCACTACTTCTTGTTCGTGTTTTTAATTTAATTTTTTATTTTTATTACAGCAAGTTTGAGTACAACGTTTAGCTTGTTGTAGGTGTGCAAGAGGTGGTTCTTTTACACATATACATATGTCTGTTCTTCCTGGGATCCTTTTCCCAAGTTCGTTATGACAGAATGATGAGTAGTCTTCTCTTGCTACTCCGTAGATCTTTGGTGATTATATACGTCTACTGTGTTTGTATATGTCTGTTAACCCCAATATCATAATGAATTCAATCCTCACACCTTTCCTTTGGTGAACCATAAGTTTGGTTAATGAATCTGTGATTGCCCTTCTCCGTGGAAATATCTGCCCTGGTATCAATTTATAGGTAACACCTATAAGTGATATGATATGATATGTGTCTTTCACTTTCTGACTTACTCCAAGTCACGTGATTAACTCTAGACTCATCTACGGTGCTGCAAATGGCATTGTGTGCTTTTTTTCCTTGGCGAATATTCTGTCTTAGCGAGGTCCATTTTCGGCAATATGATTCCCTGAGAGCTGAGGATTAGCTGACCTGCGCAGCCTGACCCTCCCGGCAAGCCCTCCCCAGGTGTGCCTGGGTTAAGGTCAATATAAACAGCACTCCAGGCAGCAATAGCCCCTGCAGCTGTGCCTGACTCCATATTCTCTGCCCCGTCAGCAGTCTCGGGGCTGTGCTGGTGGGAGGGTGTGAGGGTCCACGGCTTTGTGGGTGGCCCGGTGTGAGTGGGGCTCTGCTGGACGTTCTGCAGGAGTTGCCAGGCTGCCACCTGTAAAGAAGATGATGTGTCACCCATAACTTCCACTGGAGTATCTCTCCGGGCTGAGGTGAGTAAGGAAAAAAAGGAGTGGGGGCCGGGACAGGAGGGGTATCTCAGGCAGGGCAATGGAAAGCTTCCAGAAGAGCGCCTGTGGCCAGGACCATCCTGGCTGACCTGCAGGTACCAAGTTGGCCTGCGTGATTTCGCTGGTGTGGCTCCGCGGCCCTTCCTCTAGGCTTTCAAGCCCTTGTACATATTCAGGTGTTTCACCTGGGAAGGGTGGGAACAGTTCAGCAGCAGCTGGCCTGGGGCTCAGCTCACGTTTACTCACAGAGGCCTCGGCACGGTCCCCCAGCTTTGCAATAAGGACGCTCCTTGCGTGGGCGGGTGGGGCTGCTGGCTGTATGGGAGATGATTCCCCACCTCTGACCAATTTCAGAATTGTTTACCCCTGGAGCAAGTGCCTTGGTAGTGTTTTCCTCTGTATAACTGTTAGGTTCAGTTTTTTTTTTCTTTTTTGTTTGAAGTTAGATTTTATTCCTCTTTTATGTATTTATAGATATAAGCATGGAAATAATTCATTCTTATAAATACATCAGTGTGAATGGAAGAACGTTTTTTCTGTTTTATTTTTACATTTTATTTTTAAAAATTTTGAAATTTAATTTTATTTATTTTTTTATACACTAGGTTATTATTAGTTATCTATTTTATGCATAGACATGTATACAGGTCAATCCCAATCTCCCAACTCATCCCACCACCACCACCCCATGGCTTCCCCCACTTTGTGTCGATACGTTTGTTCTCTACCTCTGTGTCTCTATTTCTGCCCTGCAAACCAGTTCATCTGTAGCATTTTTCTAGGTTCCACATATAGGCATTAATATACAATATTTGTTTTTCTCTTTCTGACTTACTTCACTCTGTATGACAGTCTCTAGATCCATCAACTTCTCTACAAATGACTCAGTTTCATTCCTTTTTATGGCTGAGTAATATTCCATTTTATATATGTACCACATCTTTATCCATTCGTCTGTCTGTGGGCATTTAGGTTGCTTCCATTACCTGGCTATTGTAAATAGTGCTGCAATGAACATTGTCGTGAATGTGTCTCTGTGATTTATGGTTTTCTCTGGGTATATGCCCAGAAGTGGGATTGCTGGATCCTATTGTAATTCTGTTTTTAGTTTTTAAAGGAACCTCCATACTGTTCTCCATAGTGACTGTATCAATTTACATTCCCCCCAATAGCGGAAGAGGGTTCCTTTTGTCCACACCCTCCCCAGAATTTGTTGTTTGTAGATTATCTGATGATGCCGATTCTAACATGTGTGAGGTCTTACCTCATTGTAGTTTTGATTTGCATTTCTCTAATAATTAGTGATGTTGAGCAGCTTTTCATGTGCGTCTTGGCCATCTCTGTGTCTTCTTTGAAGAAACGTCTATTTAGATCTTCTGCGCATTTTTGTATTGGGTTGTTTGTTGTATTAATATTAAGCTGCATGAGCTGTATATATATATTGGAGATTAAACCTTTGTCCATTGATTCGTTTGTGAACGTTTTCGCCCCTTCTGACGGTTACCTTTTTCCATTCCCGTTTTTTTAACAAAGAAAGAAAGAAAGCAAAAGAATCAGAACACTAATGTGCGTGAAATATGCCTCTTGAAACTGTCGTTTTGAAATATGGACGTCTTTTGAATTTTTTGGTCGATATATGACCCCAGGATTTGTTTTCAGGGCAGGTGTCATTTACAGGCCTGTAATGATATGGAATATCCACTGTCCATTAGCGCTGGGATTAAAGCTGCTGTTGTGTGAAACGGCCACAAGGTGGCAGCAGTTCTCCCTTACCAAATCTGGTTACTAGGGCAGCAGAGCCTCAATGGAAGTCGCGTTCTAGATTGGAATGTAGAACGGAATGTGCAAGGAGAAAGCCCCTCAAGTTTGTCTCACTACTTCTTGTTCGTGTTTTTAATTTAATTTTTTATTTTTTATTACAGCAAGTTTGAGTACAAAGTTTAGCTTGTTGTAGGTGTGCAAGAGGTGGTTCTTTTACACATATACATATGTCTGTTCTTCCTGGGATCCTTTTCCCATGTTCGTTATGACAGAATGTTGAGTAGTCTTCTCTTGGTACTCCGTAGGTCTTTGGTGAATATATACGTCTACTGTGTTTGTATATGTCTGTTAACCCCAATATCGTAATGAATTCAATCCTCACACCTTTCCTTTGGTGAACCATAAGTTTGTTTAATGAATCTGTGATTGCCCTTCTCCGTGGAAATATCTGCCCTGGTATCAATTTATAGGTAACACCTATAAGTGTTATGATATGATATGTGTCTTTCACT
The DNA here is from genome assembly GCF_964165515.1 of Mesoplodon bidens. Taxonomy (NCBI): domain Eukaryota; kingdom Metazoa; phylum Chordata; class Mammalia; order Artiodactyla; family Ziphiidae; genus Mesoplodon; species Mesoplodon bidens. Next base: position 91,869 of record NW_027671564.1, read on the forward strand.
TTCTGACTTACTCCAAGTCACGTGATTACCTCTAGACTCATCTACGGTGCTGCAAATGGCATTGTGTGCTTCTTTTCCTTGGCTAATATTCTGTCTTAGCGAGGTCCATTTTCTGCAATGTGATTCCCTGAGGGCTGAGGATTAGCTGACCTGGGCAGCCTGACCCTGCCGGCAAGCCCTCCCCAGGTGTGCCTGGGTTGAGGTCAATATAAACAGCACTCCAGGCAGCAATAGCCCCTGCAGCTGTGCCTGACTCCATATTCTCTGCCCCGTCAGCAGTCTCGGGGCTGTGCTGGTCGAGGTTGTGAGGGTCCACGGCTTTGTGGGTGGCCCGGTGTGAGTGGGGCTCTGCTGGACTTTCTGCAGGAGTTGCCAGGCTGCCACCTGTAAAGAAGAGGATGTGTCACCCATAACTTCCACTGGAGTATCTCTCCGGGCTGAGGTGAGGAAGGAAAAAAAGGAGTGGGGGCCGGGACAGGAGGGGTATCTCAGGCAGGGCAATGGAAAGCTTCCAGAAGAGCGCCCGTGGCCAGGACCATCCTGGCTGACCTGCAGGCACCAAGTTGGCCTGCGTGCTTTCGCTGGTGTGGCTCCACGGCCCTTCCTCTAGGCTTTCAAGCCCTTGTACATATTCAGGTGTTCCACCTGGGATGGGTGGGAACACTTCAGCAGCAGCTGGCCTGGGGCTCAGCTCACGTTTACTAACAGAGGCCTCGGCACGGTCCCCCAGCTTTGCAATAAGGACGCTCCTTGCGTGGGCGGGCGGGGCTGCTGTCCCGATGGGAGATGATTCCCCACCTCTGACCAATTTCAAAATTGTTTACCACTGGAGCAAGTGCCTTGGTAGTGTTTTCCTCTGTATAACAGTTAGGTTCAGTTTTTTTTTTCTTTTGTGGTTCAAGTTAGATTTTATTCCTCTTTTATGTATTTATGGATATAAGCATGGATATAATTCATTCTTATAAATACATCAGTGTGAATGGAAGAACATTTTTTCTGTTTTATTTTTACATTTTATTTTTAAATTTTTGAAATTTAATTATATTTATTTTTTTTATACAGTAGGTTATTATTAGTTATCTATTTTATGCATAGACATGTATACAGGTCAATCCCAATCTCCCAACTCATCCCACCACCACCACCCCATGGCTTCCCCCAGTTTGTGTCCATACGTTTGTTCTCTACCTCTGTGTCTCTATTTCTGCCCTGCAAACCAGTTCATCTGTAGCATTTTTCTAGGTTCCTCATATAGGCATTAATATACAATATTTGGTTATCTCTTTCTGACTTACTTCACTCTGTATGACAGTCTCTAGATCCATCAACTTCTCTACAAATGACTCAGTTTCATTCCTTTTTATGGCTGAGTAATATTCCATTTTATATATGTACCACATCTTTATCCATTCGTCTGTCTGTGGGCATTTAGGTTGCTTCCATTACCTGGCTATTGTAAATAGTGCTGCAATGAACATTGTGGTGAATGTGTCTCTGATTTATGGTTTTCTCTGGGTATATGCCCAGAAGTGGAATTGCTGGATCCTATGGTAATTCTCTTTTTAGTTTTTTAAAGGATCCTCCATACTGTTCTCCATAGTGACTGTATCAATTTACATTCCCACCAATAGCGGAAGAGGGTTCCTTTTGTCCACACCCTCCCCAGAATTTGTTGTTTGTAGATTATCTGATGATGCCGATTCTAACAGGTGTGAGGTCTTACCTCATTGTAGTTTTGATTTGCATTTCTCTAATAATTAGTGATGTTGAGCAGCTTTTCATGAGCGTCTTGGCCATCTCTGTGTCTTCTTTGAAGAAACGTCTATTTAGATCTTCTGCCCATTTTTGTATTGGGTTGTTTGTTGTATTAATATTAAGCTGCATGAGCTGTATATATATATTGGAGATTAAACCTTTGTCCATTGATTCGTTTGTGAATGTTTTCGCCCCTTCTGACGGTTACCTTTTTCCATTCCCGTTTTTTAACAAAGAAAGAAAGAAAGCAAGAGAATCAGAACACTAATGTGCGTGAAATATGCCTCTTGAAACTGTCGTTTTGAAATATGGACGTCTTTTGAATTTTTTGGTCGATATATGACCCCAGGATTTGTTTTCAGGGCAGGTGTCATTAACAGGCCTGTAATGATTTGGAATATCCACTGACCATTAGCGCTGGGATTAAAGCTGCTGTTGTGTGAAACGGCCACAGGGTGGCAGCAGTTCTCCCTTACCAAATCTGGTTACTAGGGCAGCAGAGCATCAATGGAAGTCGCATTCTAGATTGGAATGTAGAACGGAATGTACCAGGATAAAGCCCCTCAATTTTTTCTCACTAATTCTTGTTCGTGTTTTTAATTTAATTTTTTATTTTTTATTACAGCAAGTTTGAGTACAACGTTTAGCTTGTTGTAGGTGTGCAAGAGGTGGTTCTTTTACACATATACATATGTCTGTTCTTCCTGGGATCCTTTTCCCAAGTTCGTTATGACAGAATGTTGAGTAGTCTTCTCTTGGTACTCCGTAGGTCTTTGGTGATTATATACGTCTACTGTGTTTGTATATGTCTGTTAACCCCAATATCGTAATGAATTCAATCCTCACACCTTTCCTTTGGTGAAACATAAGTTTGTTTAATGAATCTGTGATTGCCCTTCTCCGTGGAAATATCTGCCCTGGTATCAATTTATAGGTAACACCTATAAGTGATATGATATGATATGTGTCTTTCACTTTCTGACTTACTCCAAGTCACGTGATTACATCTAGAATCATCTACGGTGCTGCAAATGGCATTGTGTGCTTTTTTTCCTTGGCTAATATTCTGTCTTAGCGAGGTCCATTTTCTGCAATATGATTCCCTGAGGGCTGAGGATTAGCTGACCTGGGCAGCCTGACCCTGCCGGCAAGCCCTCCCCAGGTGTGCCTGGTTTGAGGTCAATATAAACAGCACTCCAGGCAGCAATAGCCCCTGCAGCTGTGCCTGACTCCATATTCTCTGCCCCGTCAGCAGTCTCGGGGCTGTGCTGGTTGGAGGGTGTGAGGGTCCACGGCTTTGTGGGTGGCCCGGTGTGAGTGGGGCTCTGCTGGACTTTCTGCAGGAGTTGCCAGGCTGCCACCTGTAAAGAAGAGGATGTGTCACCCATAACTTCCACTGGAGTATCTCTCCGGGCTGAGGTGAGGAAGGAAAAAAAGGAGTGGGGGCCGGGACAGGAGGGGTATCTCAGGCAGGGCAATGGAAAGCTTCCAGAAGAGCGCCCGTGGCCAGGACCATCCTAGCTGACCTGCAGGCACCAAGTTGGCCTGCGTGCTTTCGCTGGTGTGGCTCCACGGCCCTTCCTCTAGGCTTTCAAGCCCTTGTATATATTCAGGTGTTTCACCTGGGAAGGGTGGGAACAGTTCAGCAGCAGCTGGCCTGGGGCTCAGCTCACGTTTACTCACAGAGGCCTCGGCACGGTCCCCCAGCTTTGCAATAAGGACGCTCCTTGCGTGGGTGGGCGGGGCTGCTGGCTCTATGGGAGATGATTCCCCACCTCTGACCAATTTCAAAATTGTTTACCACTGGAGCAAGTGCCTTGGTAGTGTTTTCCTCTGTATAACTGTTAGGTTCAGTTTTTTTTTCTTTTGTGGTTCAAGTTAGATTTTATTCCTCTTTTATGTATTTATGGATATAAGCATGGAAATAATTCATTCTTATAAATACATCAGTGTGAATGGAAGAACATTTTTTCTGTTTTATTTTTACATTTTATTTTTAAATTTTTGAAATTTAATTTTATTTATTTTTTTATACAGTAGGTTATTATTAGTTATCTATTTTATGCATAGACATGTATACAGGTCAATCCCAATCTCCCAACTCATCCCACCACCACCACCCCATGGCTTCCCCCACTTTGTGTCCATACGTTTGTTCTCTACCTCTGTGTCTCTATTTCTGCCCTGCAAACCAGTTCATCTGTAGCATTTTTCTAGGTTCCACATATAGGCATTAATATACAATATTTGTTTTTCTCTTTCTGACTTACTTCACTCTGTATGACAGTCTCTAGATCCATCAACTTCTCTACAAATGACCCAGTTTCATTCCTTTTTATGGCTGAGTAATATTCCATTTTATATATGTACCACATCTTTATCCATTCGTCTGTCTGTGGGCATTTAGGTTGCTTCCATTACCTGGCTATTGTAAATAGTGCTGCAATGAACATTGTGGTGAATGTGTCTTTGTGATTTATGGTTTTCTCTGGGTATATGCCCAGAAGTGGGATTGCTGGATCCTATGGTAATTCTCTTTTTAGTTTTTTAAAGGAACCTCCATACTGTTCTCCATAGTGACTGTATCATTTTACATTCCCACCAATAGCAGAAGAGGGTTCCTTTTGTCCACACCCTCCCCAGAATTTGTTGTTTGTAGATTATCTGATGATGCCGATTCTAACAGGTGTGAGGTCTTACCTCATTGTAGTTTTGATTTGCATTTCTCTAATAATTAGTGATGTTGAGCAGCTTTTCATGTGCGTCTTGGCCATCTCTGTGTCTTCTTTGAAGAAACGTCTATTTAGATCTTCTGCCCATTTTTGTATTGGGTTGTTTGTTGTATTAATATTAAGCTGCATGAGCTGTTTATATATATTGGAGATTAAACCTTTGTCCATTGATTCGTTTGTGAAAGTTTTCGCCCATTCTGAGGGTTGCCTTTTTCCATTCCCGTTTTTTTAACAAAGAAAGAAAGAAATCAAAAGAAGCAGAACACTAATGTGCGTGAAATATGCCTCTTGAAACTGTCGTTTTGAAATATGGACGTCTTTTGAATTTTTTGGTCGATATATGACCCCAGGATTTGTTTTCAGGGAAGGTGTCATTTACAGGCCTGTAATGATTTGGAATATCCACTGACCATTAGCGCTGGGATTAAAACTGCTGTTGTGTGAAACGGCCACAAGGTGGCAGCAGTTCTCCCTTACCAAATCTGGTTACTAGGGCAGCAGAGCCTCAATGGAAGTCGCGTTCTAGATTGGAATTTAGAACGGAATGTGCCAGGAGAAAGCCCCTCAAGTTTGTCTCACTACTTCTTGTTCGTGTTTTTAATTTAATTTTTTATTTTTATTACAGCAAGTTTGAGTACAACGTTTAGCTTGTTGTAGGTGTGCAAGAGGTGGTTCTTTTACACATATACATATGTCTGTTCTTCCTGGGATCCTTTTCCCAAGTTCGTTATGACAGAATGTTGAGTAGTCTTCTCTTGGTACTCCGTAGGTCTTTGGTGATTATATACGTCTACTGTGTTTGTATATGTCTGTTAACCCCAATATCATAATGAATTCAATCCTCACACCTTTCCTTTGGTGAACCATAAGTTTGTTTAATGAATCTGTGATTGCCCTTCTCCGTGGAAATATCTGCCCTGGTATCAATTTATAGGTAACACCTATAAGTGATATGATATGATATGTGTCTTTCACTTTCTGACTTACTCCAAGTCACGTGATTACCTCTAGACTCATCTACGGTGCTGCAAATGGCATTGTGTGCTTTTTTTCCTTGGCGAATATTCTGTCTTAGCGAGGTCCATTTTCTGCAATATGATTCCCTGAGAGCTGAGGATTAGCTGACCTGCGCAGCCTGACCCTCCCGGCAAGCCCTCCCCAGGTGTGCCTGGGTTAAGGTCAATATAAACAGCACTCCAGGCAGCAATAGCCCCTGCAGCTGTGCCTGACTCCATATTCTCTGCCCCGTCAGCAGTCTCGGGGCTGTGCTGGTGGGAGGGTGTGAGGGTCCACGGCTTTGTGGGTGGCCCGGTGTGTGTGGGGCTCTGCTGGACTTTCTGCAGGAGTTGCCAGGCTGCCACCTGTAAAGAAGACGATGTGTCACCCATAACTTCCACTGGAATATCTCTCCGGGCTGAGGTGAGGAAGGAAAAAAAGGAGTGGGGGCCGGGACAGGAGGGGTATCTCAGGCAGGGCAATGGAAAGCTTCCAGAAGAGCGCCCGTGTCCAGGGCCATCCTGGCTGACCTGCAGGCACCAAGGTGGCCTGCGTGCTGTCGCTGGTGTGGCTCCATGGCCCTTCCTCTAGGCTTTCAAGCCCTTGTACATATTCAGGTGTTTCACCTGGGAAGGGTGGGAACAGTTCAGCAGCAGCTGGCCTGGGGCTCAGCTCACGTTTACTCACAGAGGCCTCGGCACGGTCCCCCAGCTTTGCAATAAGGACGCTCCTTGCGTGGGCGGGTGGGGCTGCTGGCTCTATGGGAGATGATTCCCCACCTCTGACCAATTTCAGAATTGTTTACCACTGGAGCAAGTGCCTTGGTAGTGTTTTCCTCTGTATAACTGTTAGGTTCAGTTTTTTTTTTCTTTTTTGGTTCAAGTTAGATTTTATTCCTCTTTTATGTATTTATAGATATAAGCATGGAAATAATTCATTCTTATAAATACATCAGTGTGAATGGAAGAACTTTTTTTCTGTTTTATTTTTACATTTTATTTTTAAAAATTTTGAAATTTAATTTTATTTATTTTTTTATACACTAGGTTATTATTAGATATCTATTTTATGCATAGACATGTATACAGGTCAATCCCAATCTCCCAACTCATCCCACCACCACCACCCCATGGCTTCCCCCACTTTGTGTCCATACGTTTGTTCTCTACCTCTGTGTCTCTATTTCTGCCCTGCAAACCAGTTCATCTGTAGCATTTTTCTAGGTTCCCCATTTAGGCATTAATATACAATATTTGTTTTTCTCTTTCTGACTTACTTCACTCTGTATGACAGTCTCTAGATCCATCAACTTCTCTACAAATGACTCAGTTTCATTCCTTTTTATGGCTGAGTAATATTCCATTTTATATATGTACCACATCTTTATCCATTCGTCTGTCTGTGGGCATTTAGGTTGCTTCCATTACCTGGCTATTGTAAATAGTGCTGCAATGAACATTGTGGTGAATGTGTCTCTGTGATTTATGGTTTTCTCTGGGTATATGCCCAGAAGTGGGATTGCTGGATCCTATGGTAATTCTCTTTTTAGTTTTTTAAAGGTACCTCCATACTGTTCTCCATAGTGACTGTATCAATTTACATTCCCACCAATACGGAAGAGGGTTCCTTTTGTCCACACCCTCCCCAGAATTTGTTGTTTGTAGATTATCTGATGATGCCGATTCTAACATGTGTGAGGTCTTACCGCATTGTAGTTTTGATTTGCATTTCTCTAATAATTAGTGATGTTGAGCAGCTTTTCATGTGCGTCTTGGCCATCTCTGTGTCTTCTTTGAAGAAACGTCTATTTAGATCTTCTGCGCATTTTTGTATTGGGTTGTTTGTTGTATTAATATTAAGCTGCATGAGCTGTATATATATATTGGAGATTAAACCTTTGTCCATTGATTCGTTTGTGGACGTTTTCGCCCCTTCTGAGGGATACCTTTTTCCATTCCCGTTTTTTTAACAAAGAAAGAAAGAAAGCAAAAGAATCAGAACACTAATGTGCATGAAATATGCCTCTTGAAACTGTCGTTTTGAAATATGGACGTCTTTTGAATTTTTTGGTCGATATATGACCCCAGGATTTGTTTTCAGGGCAGGTGTCATTTACAGGCCTGTAATGATTTGGAATATCCACTGACCATTAGCGCTGGGATTAAAGCTGCTGTTGTGTGAAACGGCCACAAGGTGGCAGCAGTTCTCCCTTACCAAATCTGGTTACTAGGGCAGCAGAGCCTCAATGGAAGTCGCGTTCTAGATTGGAATGTAGAACGGAATGTACCAGGAGAAAGCCCCTCAAGTTTTTCTCACTAATTCTTGTTCGTGTTTTTAATTTAATTTTTTATTTTTATTACAGCAAGTTTGAGTACAACGTTTAGCTTGTTGTAGGTGTGCAAGAGGTGGTTCTTTTACACATATACATATGTCTGTTCTTCCTGGGATTCTTTTCCCATGTTCGTTATGACAGAATGATGAGTAGTCTTCTCTTGCTACTCCGTAGGTCTTTGGTGATTATATACGTCTACTGTGTTTGTATATGTCTGTTAACCCCAATATCGTAATGAATTCAATCCTCTCACCTTTCCTTTGGTGAACCATAAGTTTGTTTAATGAATCTGTGATTGCCTTTCTCCGTGGAAATATCTGCCCTGGTATCAATTTATAGGTAACACCTATAAGTGATATGATATGATATGTGTCTTTCACTTTCTGACTTACTCCAAGTCACGTGATTACCTCGAGACTCATCTACGGTGCTGCAAATGGCATTGTGTCCTTGTTTTCCTTGGCGAATATTCTGTCTTAGCGAAGTCCATTTTCTGCAATGTGATTCCCCGAGGGCTGAGGATTAGCTGACCTGGGCAGCCTGACCCTGCCGGCAAGCCCTCCCCAGGTGTGCCTGGGTTGAGGTCAATATAAACAGCACTCCAGGCAGCAATAGCCCCTGCAGCTGTGCCTGACTCCATTTTCTCTGCCCCGTCAGCAGTCTCGGGGCTGTGCTGGTGGGAGGGTGTGAGGGTCCACGGCTTTGTGGGTGGCCCGGTGTGAGTGGGGCTCTGCTGGACTTTCTGCAGGAGTTGCCAGGCTGCCACCTGTAAAGAAGAGGATGTGTCACCCATAACTTCCACTGGAGTATCTCTCCGGGCTGAGGTGAGGAAGGAAAAAAAGGAGTGGGGGCCGGGACAGGAGGGGTATCTCAGGCAGGGCAATGGAAATCTTCCAGAAGAGTTCCCGTGGCCAGGACCATCCTGGCTGACCTGCAGGCACCAAGTTGGCCTGCGTGCTTTCGCTGGTGTGGCTCCACGGCCCTTCCTCTAGGCTTTCAAGCCCTTGTACATATTCAGGTGTTTCACCTGGGAAGGGTGGGAACAGTTCAGCAGCAGCTGGCCTGGGGTTCAGCTCACGTTTACTTACAGAGGCCTCGGCACGGTCCCCCAGCTTTGCAATAAGGACGCTCCTTGCGTGGGCGGGTGGGGCTGCTGGCTCTATGGGAGATGATTCCCCACCTCTGACCAATTTCAGAATTGTTTACCACTGGAGCAAGTGCCTTGGTAGTGTTTTACTCTGTATAACTGTTTGGTTCAGATTTTTTTTTCTTTTTTGGTTCAAGTTAGATTTTATTCCTCTTTTATGTATTTATAGATATAAGCATGGAAATAATTCATTCTTATAAATACATCAGTGTGAATGGAAGAACATTTTTTCTGTTTTATTTTTACATTTTATTTTTAAAAATTTTGAAATTTAATTTTATTTATTTTTTTATACAGTAGGTTAGTATTAGTTATCTATTTTATGCATAGACATGTATACAGGTCAATCCCAATCTCCCAACTCATCCCACCACCACCACCACATGGCTTCCCCCACTTTGTGTCCATACGTTTGTTCTCTACCTCTGTGTCTCTATTTCTGCCCTGCAAACCAGTTCATCTGTAGCATTTTTCTACGTTCCATATATAGGCATTAATATACAATATTTGTTTTTCTCTTTCTGACTTACTTCACTCTGTATGACAGTCTCTAGATCCATCAACTTCTCTACAAATGACTCAGTTTCATTCCTTTTTATGGCTGAGTAATATTCCATTTTATATATGTACCACATCTTTATCCATTCGTCTGTCTGTGGGCATTTAGGTTGCTTCCATTACCTGGCTATTGTAAATAGTGCTGCAATGAACATTGTGGTGAATGTGTCTCTGATTTATGGTTTTCTCTGGGTATATGCCCAGAAGTGGGATTGCTGGATCCTATGGTAATTCTCTTTTTAGTTTTTTAAAGGAACCTCCATACTGTTCTCCATAGTGACTGTATCAATTTACATTCCCACCAATAGCGGAAGAGGGTTCCTTTTGTCCACACCCTCCCCAGAATTTGTTGTTTGTAGATTATCTGATGATGCCGATTCTAACAGGTGTGAGGTCTTACCTCATTGTAGTTTTGATTTGCATTTCTCTAATAATTAGTGATGTTGAGCAGCTTTTCATGTGCGTCTTGGCCATCTCTGTGTCTTCTTTGAAGAAACGTCTATTTAGATCTTCTGCCCATTTTTGTATTGGGTTGTTTGTTTTATTAATATTAAGCTGCATGAGCTGTTTATATATATTGGAGATTAAACCTTTGTCCATTGATTCGTTTGTGAAAGTTTTCGCCCCTTCTGTGGGTTGCCTTTTTCCATTCCCGTTTTTTTAACAAAGAAAGAAAGAAATCAAAAGAAGCAGAACACTAATGTGCATGAAATATGCCTCTTGAAACTGTCGTTTTGAAATATGGACGTTTTTTGAATTTTTTGGTCGATATATGACCCCAGGATTTGTTTTCAGGGCAGGTGTCATTTACAGGCCTGTAATGATTTGGAATATCCACTGACCATTAGCGCTGGGATTAAAGCTGCTGTTGTGTGAAACGGCCACAAGGTGGCAGCAGTTCTCCCTTACAAAATCTGGTTACTAGGGCAGCAGAGCATCAATGGAAGTCGCGTTCTAGATTGGAATGTAGAACGGAATGTACCAGGATAAAGCCCCTCAATTTTTTCTCACTAATTCTTGTTCGTGTTTTTAATTTTATTTTTTATTTTTTATTACAGCAAGTTTGAGTACAACGTTTAGCTTGTTGTAGGTGTGCAAGAGGTGGTTCTTTTACACATATACATATGTCTGTTCTTCCTGGGATCCTTTTCCCAAGTTCGTTATGACAGAATGTTGAGTAGTCTTCTCTTGGTACTCCGTAGGTCTTTGGTGATTATATACGTCTACTGTGTTTGTATATGTCTGTTAACCCCAATATCGTAATGAATTCAATCCTCACACCTTTCCTTTGGTGAAACATAAGTTTGTTTAATGAATCTGTGATTGCCCTTCTCCGTGGAAATATCTGCCCTGGTATCAATTTATAGGTAACACCTATAAGTGATATGATATGATATGTGTCTTTCACTTTCTGACTTACTCCAAGTCACGTGATTACATCTAGAATCATCTACGGTGCTGCAAATGGCATTGTGTGCTTTTTTTCCTTGGCTAATATTCTGTCTTAGCGAGGTCCATTTTCTGCAATGTGATTCCCTGAGGGCTGAGGATTAGCTGACCTGGGCAGCCTGACCCTGCCGGCAAGCCCTCCCCAGGTGTGCCTGGTTTGAGGTCAATATAAACAGCACTCCAGGCAGCAATAGCCCCTGCAGCTGTGCCTGACTCCATATTCTCTGCCCCGTCAGCAGTCTCGGGGCTGTGCTGGTTGGAGGGTGTGAGGGTCCACGGCTTTGTGGGTGGCCCGGTGTGAGTGGGGCTCTGCTGGACTTTCTGCAGGAGTTGCCAGGCTGCCACCTGTAAAGAAGAGGATGTGTCACCCATAACTTCCACTGGAGTATCTCTCCGGGCTGAGGTGAGGAAGGAAAAAAAGGAGTGGGGGCCGGGACAGGAGGGGTATCTCAGGCAGGGCAATGGAAAGCTTCCAGAAGAGCGCCCGTGGCCAGGACCATCCTAGCTGACCTGCAGGCACCAAGTTGGCCTGCGTGCTTTCGCTGGTGTGGCTCCACGGCCCTTCCTCTAGGCTTTCAAGCCCTTGTACATATTCAGGTGTTTCACCTGGGAAGGGTGGGAACAGTTCAGCAGCAGCTGGCCTGGGGCTCAGCTCACGTTTACTCACAGAGGCCTCGGCACGATCCCCCAGCTTTGCAATAAGGACGCTCCTTGCGTGGGTGGGCGGGGCTGCTGGCTCTATGGGAGATGATTCCCCACCTCTGACCAATTTCAAAATTGTTTACCACTGGAGCAAGTGCCTTGGTAGTGTTTTCCTCTGTATAACTGTTAGGTTCCGTTTTTTTTTCTTTTTTGGTTCAAGTTAGATTTTCTTCCTCTTTTATGTATTTATGGATATAAGCATGGAAATAATTCATTCTTATAAATACATCAGTGTGAATGGAAGAACATTTTTTCTGTTTTATTTTAACATTTTATTTTTAAAATTTTTGAAATTTAATTTTATTTATTTTTTTTATACAGTAGGTTATTATTAGTTATCTATTTTATGCATAGACGTGTATACAGGTCAATCCCAATCTCCCAACTCATCCCACCACCACCACCCCATGGCTTCCCCTACTTTGTGTCGATACGTTTGTTCTCTACCTCTGTGTCTCTATTTCTGCCCTGCAAACCAGTTCATCTGTAGCATTTTTCTAGGTTCCACATATAGGCATTAATATACAATATTTGTTTTTCTCTTTCTGACTTACTTCACTCTGTATGACAGTCTCTAGATCCATCAACTTTTCTACAAATGACTCTGTTTCATTCCTTTATATGGCTGAGTAATATTCCATTTTATATATGTACCACATCTTTATCCATTCGTCTGAATGTGGGCATTTAGGTTGCTTCCATTACCTGGCTATTGTAAATAGTGCTGCAATGAACATTGTGGTGAATGTGTCTCTGTGATTTATGGTTTTCTCTGGTTATATGCCCAGAAGTGGGATTGCTGGATCCTATGGTAATTCTCTTTTTAGTTTTTTAAAGGAACCTCCATACTGTTCTCCATAGTGACTGTATCAATTTACATTCCCACCAATAGTGGAAGAGGGTTCCTTTTGTCCACACCCTCCCCAGAATTTGTTGTTTGTAGATTATCTGATGATGCCGATTCTAACAGGTGTGAGGTCTTACCTCATTGTAGTTTTGATTTGCATTTCTCTAATAATTAGTGATGTTGAGCAGCTTCTCATGTGCGTCTTGGCCATCTCTGTGTCTTCTTTGAAGAAACGTCTATTTAGATCTTCTGCCCATTTTTGTATTGGGTTGTTTGTTGTATTAATATTAAGCTGCATGAGCTGTATATATATATTGGAGATTAAACCTTTGTCCATTGATTCGTTTGTGAACGTTTTCGCCCCTTCTGAGGGTTACCTTTTTCCATTCCCGTTTTTTTAACAAAGAAAGAAAGAAATCAAAAGAAGCAGAACACTAATGTGCGTGAAATATGCCTCTTGAAACTGTCGTTTTGAAATATGGACGTCTTTTGAATTTTTTTGTTGATATATGACCCCAGGATTTGTTTTCAGGTCAGGTGTCATTTACAGGCCTGTAATGATTTGGAATATCCACTGACCGTTAGCGCTGGGATTAAAGCTGCTGTTGTGTGAAACGGCCACAAGGTGGCAGCAGTTCTCCCTTACCAAATCTGGTTACTAGGGCAGCAGAGCCTCAATGGAAGTCGCGTTCTAGATTGGAATTTAGAACGGAATGTGCCAGGAGAAAGCCCCTCAAGTTTGTCTCACTACTTCTTGTTCGTGTTTTTAATTTAATTTTTTATTTTTTATTACAGCAAGTTTGAGTACAACGTTTAGCTTGTTGTAGGTGTGCAAGAGGTGGTTCTTTTACACATATACATATGTCTGTTCTTCCTGGGATCCTTTTCCCATGTTCGTTATGACAGAATGCTGAGTAGTCTTCTCTTGGTACTCCGTAGGTCTTTGGTGATTATATATGTCTACTGTGTTTGTATATGTCTGTTAACCCCAATATCGTAATGAATTCAATCCTCACACCTTTCCTTTGGTGAACCATAAGTTTGTTTAATGAATCTGTGATTGCCCTTCTCCGTGGAAATATCTGCCCTGGTATCAATTTATAGGTAACACCTATAAGTGATATGATATGATATGTGTCTTTCACTTTCTGACTTACTCCAAGTCACGTGATTACCTCTAGACTCATCTACGGTGCTGCAAATGGCATTGTGTGCTTCTTTTCCTTGGCTAATATTCTGTCTTAGCGAGGTCCATTTTCTGCAATGTGATTCCCTGAGGGCTGAGGATTAGCTGACCTGGGCAGCCTGACCCTGCCGGCAAGCCCTCCCCAGGTGTGCCTGGGTTGAGGTCAATATAAACAGCACTCCAGGCAGCAATAGACCCTGCAGCTGTGCCTGACTCCATATACTCTGCCCCATCAGCAGTCTCGGGGCTGTGCTGGTGGGAGGGTGTGAGGGTCCACGGCTTTGTGGGTGGCCCGGTGTGAGTGGGGCTCTGCTGGACTTTCTGCAGGAGTTGCCAGGCTGCCACCTGTAAAGAAGAGGATGTGTCACACATAACTTCCACTGGAATATCTCTCCGGGCTGAGGTGAGGAAGGAAAAAATGGAGTGGGGGCAGGGACAGGAGGGGTATCTCAGGCAGGGCAATGGAAAGCTTCCAGAAGAGCGCCCGTGGCCAGGACCATGCTGGCTGACCTGCAGGCACCAAGTTGGCCTGCGTGCTGTCGCTGGTGTGGCTCCACGGCCCTTTCTCTAGGCTTTCAAGCCCTTGTACATATTCAGGTGTTTCACCTGGTAAGCGTGGGAACAGTTCAGCAGCAGCTGGCCTGGGGCTCAGCTCACGTTTACTCACAGAGGCCTAGGCACGGTCCCCCAGCTTTGCAATAAAGACGCTCCTTGCGTGGGCGGGTGGGGCTGCTGGCTGTATGGGAGATGATTCCCCACCTCTGACCAATTTCAGAATTGTTTACCACTGGAGCAAGTGCCTTGGTAGTGTTTTCCTCTGTATAACTGTTAGGTTCAGTTTTTTTTTTCTTTTTTGGTTCAAGTTAGATTTTATTCCTCTTTTATGTATTTATGGATATAAGCATGGAAAATATTCATTCTTATAAATACATCAGTGTGAAAGGAAGAACTTTTTTTCTGTTTTATTTTTACATTTTATTTTTAAAATTTTTGAAATTTAATTTTATTTATTTATTTTTATACAGTAGGTTGTTATTAGTTATCAATTTTTTGCATAGACATGTATACAGGTCAATCCCAATCTCCCAACTCATCCCACCACCACCACCCCATGGCTTCCCCCACTTTGTGTCCATACGTTTGTTCTCTACCTCTGTGTCTCTATTTCTGCCCTGCAAACCAGTTCATCTGTAGCATTTTTCTAGGTTCCACATATAGGCATTAATATACAATATTTGTTTTTCTCTTTCTGACTTACTTCACTCTGTATGACAGTCTCTAGATCCATCAACTTCTCTACAAATGACTCAGTTTCATTCCTTTTTATGGCTGAGTAATATTCCATTTTATATATGTACCACATCTTTATCCATTCGTCTGTCTGTGGGCATTTAGGTTGCTTCCATTACCTGGCTATTGTAAATAGTGCTGCAATGAACATTGTGGTGAATGTGTCTTTTTGATTTATGGTTTTCTCTGGGTATATGTCCAGAAGTGGGATTGCTGGATCCTATGGTAATTCTCTTTTTAGTTTTTTAAAGGAACCTCCATACTGTTCTCCATAGTGACTGTATCAATTTACATTCCCACCAATAGCAGAAGAGGGTTCCTGTTGTCCACACCCTCCCCAGAATTTGTTGTTTGTAGATTATCTGATGATGCCGATTCTAACAGTTGTGACGTCTTACCTCATTGTAGTTTTGATTTGCATTTCTCTAATAATTAGTGATGTTGAGGAGCTTTTCATGTGCGTCTTGGCCATCTCTGTGTCTTCTTTGAAGAAACGTCTATTTAGATCTTCTGCGCATTTTTGTATTGGGTTGTTTGTTGTATTAATATTAAGCTGCATGAGCTGTTTATATATATTGGAGATTAAACCTTTGTCCATTGATTCGTTTGTGAAAGTTTTCGCCCATTCTGAGGGTTGCCTTTTTCCATTCCCGTTTTTTTAACAAAGAAAGAAAGAAATCAAAAGAAGCAGAACACTAATGTGCGTGAAATATGCCTCTTGAAACTGTCGTTTTGAAATATGGACGTCTTTTGAATTTTTTGGTCGATATATGACCCCAGGATTTGTTTTCAGGGCAGGTGTCATTTACAGGCCTGTAATGATTTGGAATATCCACTGACCATTAGCGCTGGGATTAAAGCTGCTGTTGTGTGAAACGGCCACAAGGTGGCAGCAGTTCTCCCTTACCAAATCTGGTTACTAGGGCAGCAGAGCCTCAATGGAAGTCGCGTTCTAGATTGGAATGTAGAACGGAATGTACCAGGAGAAAGCCCCTCAAGTTTTTCTCACTAATTCTTGTTCGTGTTTTTAATTTAATTTTTTATTTTTTATTACAGCAAGCTTGAGTACAACGTTTAGCTTGTTGTAGGTGTGCAAGAGGTGGTTCTTTTACACATATACATATGTCTGTTCTTCCTGAGATCCTTTTCCCATGTTCCTTATGACAGAATGTTGAGTAGTCTTCTCTTGGTACTCCGTAGGTCTTTGGTGATTATATATGTCTACTGTGTTTGTATATGTCTGTTAACCCCAATATCGTAATGAATTCAATCCTCACACCTTTCCTTTGGTGAACCATAAGTTAGTTTAATGAATCTGTGATTGCCCTTCTCCGTGGAAATATCTGCCCTGGTATCAATTTATAGGTAACACCTATAAGTGATATGATATGATATGTGTCTTTCACTTTCTGACTTACTCCAAGTCACGTGATTACCTCTAGACTCATCTACGGTGCTGCAAATGGCATTGTGTGCTTCTTTTCCTTGGCGAATATTCTGTCTTAGCGAGGTCCATTTTCTGCAATGTGATTCCCTGAGGGCTGAGGATTAGCTGACCTGGGCAGCCTGACCCTGCCGGCAAGCCCTCCCCAGGTGTGCCTGGGTTGAGGTCAATATAAACAGCACTCCAGGCAGCAATAGCCCCTGCAGCTGTGCCTGACTCCATATTCTCTGCCCTGTCAGCAGTCTCGGGGCTGTGCTGGTTGGAGGGTGTGAGGGTCCACGGCTTTGTGGGTGTCCCGTTGTGTGTGGGGCTCTGCTGGACTTCCTGCAGGAGTTGCCAGGCTGCCACCTCTAAAGAAGAGGATGTGTCACCCATAACTTCCACTGGAGTATCTCTCCGGGCTGAGGTGAGGAAGGAAATAAAGGAGTGGGGGCCGGGACAGGAGGGGTATCTCAGGCAGGGCAATGGAAAGCTTCCAGAAGAGCGCCCGTGGCCAGGACCATCCTGGCTGACCTGCAGGCACCAAGTTGGACTGCGTGCTTTCGCTGGTGTGGCTCCACGGCCCTTCCTCTAGGCTTTCAAGCCCTTGTACATATTCAGGTGATTCACCTGGGAAGGGTGGGAACAGTTCAGCAGCAGCTGGCCTGGGGCTCAGCTCACGTTTACTCACAGAGGCCTTGGCACGGTCCCCCAGCTTTGCAATAAGGACGCTCCTTGCGTGGGCGGGCGGGGCTGCTGGCTGTATGGGAGATGATTCCCCACCTCTGACCAATTTCAGAATTGTTTACCCCTGGAGCAAGTGCCTTGGTAGTGTTTTCCTCTGTATAAATGTTAGGTTCAGTTTTTTTTTTCTTTTTTGGTTCAAGTTAGATTTTATTCCTCTTTTATGTATTTATAGATATAAGCATGGAAATAATTCATTCTTATAAATACATCAGTGTGAATGGAAGAACATTTTTTCTGTTTTATTTTTACATTTTATATTTAAAATCTTTGAAATTTAATTTTATTTATTTTTTTTATACAGTAGGTTATTATTAGTTATCTATTTTATGCATAGACATGTATACAGGTCAATCCCAATCTCCCAACTCATCCCACCACCACCACCCCATGGCTTCCCCCACTTTGTGTCCATACGTTTGTTCTCTACCTCTGTGTCTCTATTTCTGCCCTGCAAACCAGTTCATCTGTAGCATTTTTCTAGTTTCCACATATAGGCATTAATATACAATATTTGTTTTTCTCTTTCTGACTTACTTCACTCTGTATGACAGTCTCTAGATCCATCAACTTCTCTACAAATGACCCAGTTTCATTCCTTTTTATGGCTGAGTAATATTCCATTTTATATATGTACCACATCTTTATCCATTCGTCTGTCTGTGGGCATTTAGGTTGCTTCCATTACCTGGCTATTGTAAATAGTGCTGCAATGAACATTCTGGTGAATGTGTCTTTGTGATTTATGGTTT
Source organism: Mesoplodon bidens (assembly GCF_964165515.1). Lineage (NCBI taxonomy): Eukaryota > Metazoa > Chordata > Mammalia > Artiodactyla > Ziphiidae > Mesoplodon > Mesoplodon bidens. Next base: position 109,782 of record NW_027671564.1, read on the forward strand.
TCTCTGGGTATATGCCCAGAAGTGGGATTGCTGGATCCTATGGTAATTCTCTTTTTAGTTTTTTAAAGGAACCTCCATACTGTTCCGAATAGTGACTGTATCAATTTACATTCCCACCAATAGCGGAAGAGGGTTCCTTTGTCCACACCCTCCCCCGAATTTGTTGTTTGTAGATTATCTGATGATGCCGATTCTAACAGGTGTGAGGTCTTACCTCATTGTAGTTTTGATTTGCATTTCTCTAATAATTAGTGATGTTGAGCAGCTTTTCATGTGCGTCTTGGCCATCTCTGTGTCTTCTTTGAAGAAACGTCTATTTAGATCTTCTGCGCATTTTTGTATTGGGTTGTTTGTTGTATTAATATTAAGCTGCATGAGCTGTTTATATATATTGGAGATTAAACCTTTGTCCATTGATTCGTTTGTGAAAGTTTTCGCCCATTCTGAGGGTTGCCTTTTTCCATTCCCGTTTTTTTAACAAAGAAAGAAAGAAATCAAAAGAAGCAGAACACTAATGTGCGTGAAATATGCCTCTTGAAACTGTCGTTTTGAAATATGGACGTCTTTTGAATTTTTTGGTCGATATATGACCCCAGGATTTGTTTTCAGGGCAGGTGTCATTTACAGGCCTGTAATGATTTGGAATATCCACTGACCATTAGCGCTGGGATTAAAGCTGCTGTTGTGTGAAACGGCCACAAGGTGGCAGCAGTTCTCCCTTACCAAATCTGGTTACTAGGGCAGCAGAGCCTCAATGGAAGTCGCGTTCTAGATTGGAATGTAGAACGGAATGTACCAGGAGAAAGCCCCTCAAGTTTTTCTCACTAATTCTTGTTCGTGTTTTTAATTTAATTTTTTATTTTTTATTACAGCAAGCTTGAGTACAACGTTTAGCTTGTTGTAGGTGTGCAAGAGGTGGTTCTTTTACACATATACATATGTCTGTTCTTCCTGGGATCCTTTTCCCATGTTCGTTATGACAGAATGTTGAGTAGTCTTCTCTTGGTACTCCGTAGGTCTTTGGTGATTATATACGTCTACTGTGTTTGTATATGTCTGTTAACCCCAATATCGTAATGAATTCAATCCTCACACCTTTCCTTTGGTGAACCATAAGTTAGTTTAATGAATCTGTGATTGCCCTTCTCCGTGGAAATATCTGCCCTGGTATCAATTTATAGGTAACACCTATAAGTGATATGATATGATATGTGTCTTTCACTTTCTGACTTACTCCAAGTCACGTGATTACCTCTAGACTCATCTACGGTGCTGCAAATGGCATTGTGTGCTTTTTTTCCTTGGCGAATATTCTGTCTTAGCGAGGTCCATTTTCTGCAATATGATTCCCTGAGAGCTGAGGATTAGCTGACCTGCGCAGCCTGACCCTCCCGGCAAGCCCTCCCCAGGTGTGCCTGGGTTAAGGTCAATATAAACAGCACTCCAGGCAGCAATAGCCCCTGCAGCTGTGCCTGACTCCATATTCTCTGCCCCGTCAGCAGTCTCGGGGCTGTGCTGGTGGGAGGGTGTGAGGGTCCACGGCTTTGTGGGTGGCCCGGTGTGAGTGGGGCTCTGCTGGACTTTCTGCAGGAGTTGCCAGGCTGCCACCTGTAAAGAAGAGGATGTGTCACCCATAACTTCCACGGGAGTATCTCTCCGGGCTGAGGTGAGGAAGGAAAAAAAGGAGTGGGGGCCGGGACAGGAGGGGTATCTCAGGCAGGGCAATGGAAAGCTTCCAGAAGAGCGCCCGTGGCCAGGACCATCCTGGCTGACCTGCAGGCACCAAGTTGGCCTGCGTGCTTTCGCTGGTGTGGCTCCACGGCCCTTCCTCTAGGCTTTCAAGCCCTTGTACATATTCAGGTGTTTCACCTGGGAAGGGTGGGAACAGTTCAGCAGCAGCTGGCCTGGGGCTCAGCTCACGTTTACTCACAGAGGCCTCGGCACGGTCCCCCAGCTTTGCAATAAGGACGCTCCTTGCGTGGGCGGGTGGGGCTGCTGGCTGTATGGGGATGATTCCCCACCTCTGACCAATTTCAGAGTTGTTTACCACTTGAGCAAGTGCCTTGGTAGTGTTTTCCTCTGTATAACTGTTAGGTCCAGTTTTTTTTTTTCTTTTTTGGTTCAAGTTAGATTTTATTCCTCTTTTATGTATTTATAGATATAAGCATGGAAATAATTCATTCTTATAAATACATCAGTGTGAATGGAAGAACTTTTTTTCTGTTTTATTTTTACATTTTATTTTTAAAAATTTTGAAATTTAATTTTATTTATTTTTTTATACACTAGGTTATTATTAGTTATCTATTTTATGCATATACATGTATACAGGTCAATCCCAATCTCCCAACTCATCCCACCACCACCACCCCATGGCTTCCCCCACTTTGTGTCGATACGTTTGTTCTCTACCTCTGTGTCTCTATTTCTGCCCTGCAAACCAGTTCATCTGTAGCATTTTTCTAGGTTCCACATATAGGCATTAATATACAATATTTGTTTTTCTCTTTCTGACTTACTTCACTCTGTATGACAGTCTCTAGATCCATCAACTTCTCTACAAATGACTCAGTTTCATTCCTTTATATGGCTGAGTAATATTCCATTTTATATATGTACCACATCTTTATCCATTCGTCTGTCTGTGGGCATTTAGGTTGCTTCCATTACCTGGCTATTGTAAATAGTGCTGCAATGAACATTGTGGTGAATGTGTCTTTGTGATTTATGGTTTTCTCTGGGTATATGCCCAGAAGTGGGATTGCTGGATCCTATGGTAATTCTCTTTTTAGTTTTTTAAAGGAACCTCCATACTGTTCTCCATAGTGACTGTATCAATTTACATTCCCACCAATAGCAGAAGAGGGTTCCTTTTGTCCACACCCTCCCCAGAATTTGTTGTTTGTAGATTATCTGATGATGCCGATTCTAACAGTTGTGACGTCTTACCTCATTGTAGTTTTGATTTGCATTTCTCTAATAATTAGTGATGTTGAGCAGCTTTTCATGTGCGTCTTGGCCATCTCTGTGTCTTCTTTGAAGAAACGTCTATTTAGATCTTCTGCGCATTTTTGTATTGAGTTGTTTGTTGTATTAATATTAAGCTGCATGAGCTGTTTATATATATTGGAGATTAAACCTTTGTCCATTGATTCGTTTGTGAAAGTTTTCGCCCATTCTGAGGGTTGCCTTTTTCCATTCCCGTTTTTTTAACAAAGAAAGAAAGAAATCAAAAGAAGCAGAACACTAATGTGCGTGAAATATGCCTCTTGAAACTGTCGTTTTGAAATATGGACGTCTTTTGAATTTTTTGGTCGATATATGACCCCAGGATTTGTTTTCAGGGCAGGTGTCATTTACAGGCCTGTAATGATTTGGAATATCCACTGACCATTAGCGCTGGGATTAAAGCTGCTGTTGTGTGAAACGGCCACAAGGTGGCAGCAGTTCTTCCTTACCAAATCTGGTTACTAGGGCAGCAGAGCCTCAATGGAAGTCGCGTTCTAGATTGGAATGTAGAACGGAATGTACCAGGAGAAAGCCCCTCAAGTTTTTCTCACTAATTCTTGTTCGTGTTTTTAATTTAATTTTTTATTTTTTATTACAGCAAGCTTGAGTACAACGTTTAGCTTGTTGTAGGTGTGCAAGAGGTGGTTCTTTTACACATATACATATGTCTGTTCTTCCTGAGATCCTTTTCCCATGTTCGTTATGACAGAATGTTGAGTAGTCTTCTCTTGGTACTCCGTAGGTCTTTGGTGATTATATATGTCTACTGTGTTTGTATATGTCTGTTAACCCCAATATCGTAATGAATTCAATCCTCACACCTTTCCTTTGGTGAACCATAAGTTAGTTTAATGAATCTGTGATTGCCCTTCTCCGTGGAAATATCTGCCCTGGTATCAATTTATAGGTAACACCTATAAGTGATATGATATGATATGTGTCTTTCACTTTCTGACTTACTCCAAGTCACGTGATTACCTCTAGACTCATCTACGGTGCTGCAAATGGCATTGTGTGCTTCTTTTCCTCGGCGAATATTCTGTCTTAGCGAGGTCCATTTTCTGCAATGTGATTCCCTGAGGGCTGAGGATTAGCTGACCTGGGCAGCCTGACCCTGCCGGCAAGCCCTCCCCAGGTGTGCCTGGGTTGAGGTCAATATAAACAGCACTCCAGGCAGCAATAGCCCCTGCAGCTGTGCCTGACTCCATATTCTCTGCCCTGTCAGCAGTCTCGGGGCTGTGCTGGTGGGAGGGTGTGAGGGTCCACGGCTTTGTGGGTGTCCCGTTGTGTGTGGGGCTCTGCTGGACTTTCTGCAGGAGTTGCCAGGCTGCCACCTCTAAAGAAGAGGATGTGTCACCCATAACTTCCACTGGAGTATCTCTCCGGGCTGAGGTGAGCAAGGAAATAAAGGAGTGGGGGCCGGGACAGGAGGGGTATCTCAGGCAGGGCAATGGAAAGCTTCCAGAAGAGCGCCCGTGGCCAGGACCATCCTGGCTGACCTGCAGGCACCAAGTTGGCCTGCGTGCTTTCGCTGGTGTGGCTCCACGGCCCTTCCTCTAGGCTTTCAAGCCCTTGTACATATTCAGGTGTTTCACCTGGGAAGGGTGGGAACAGTTCAGCAGCAGCTGGCCTGGGGCTCAGCTCACGTTTACTTCCAGAGGCCTTGGCACGGTCCCCCAGCTTTGCAATAAAGACGCTCCTTGCGTGGGCGGGCGGAGCTGCTGGCTGTATGGGAGATGATTCCCCACCTCTGACCAATTTCAGAATTGTTTACCCCTGGAGCAAGTGCCTTGGTAGTGTTTTCCTCTGTATAAATGTTAGGTTCAGTTTTTTTTTTCTTTTTTGGTTCAAGTTAGATTTTATTCCTCTTTTATGTATTTATAGATATAAGCATGGAAATAATTCATTCTTATAAATACATCAGTGTGAATGGAAGAACATTTTTTCTGTTTTATTTTTACATTTTATATTTAAAATCTTTGAAATTTAATTTTATTTATTTTTTTAATACAGTAGGTTATTATTAGTTATCTATTTTATGCATAGACATGTATACAGGTCAATCCCAATCTCCCAACTCATCCCACCACCACCACCCCATGGCTTCCCCCACTTTGTGTCCATACGTTTGTTCTCTACCTCTGTGTCTCTATTTCTGCCCTGCAAACCAGTTCATCTGTAGCATTTTTCTAGTTTCCACATATAGGCATTAATATACAATATTTGTTTTTCTCTTTCTGACTTACTTCACTCTGTATGACAGTCTCTAGATCCATCAACTTCTCTACAAATGACCCAGTTTCATTCCTTTTTATGGCTGAGTAATATTCCATTTTATATATGTACCACATCTTTATCCATTCGTCTGTCTGTGGGCATTTAGGTTGCTTCCATTACCTGGCTATTGTAAATAGAGCTGCAATGAACATTGTGGTGAATGTGTCTTTGTGATTTATGGTTTTCTCAGGGTATATGCCCAGAAGTGGGATTGCTGGATCCTATGGTAATTCTGTTTTTAGTTTTTTAAAGGAACCTCCATACTGTTCCCAATAGTGACTGTATCAATTTACATTCCCACCAATAGCGGAAGAGGGTTCCTTTGTCCACACCCTCCCCAGAATTTGTTGTTTGTAGATTATCTGATGATGCCGATTCTAACAGGTGTGAGGTCTTACCTCATTGTAGTTTTGATTTGCATTTCTCTAATAATTAGTGATGTTGAGCAGCTTTTCATGTGCGTCTTGGCCATCTCTGTGTCTTCTTTGAAGAAACGTCTATTTAGATCTTCTGCGCATTTTTGTATTGGGTTGTTTGTTGTATTAATATTAAGCTGCATGAGCTGTTTATATATATTGGAGATTAAACCTTTGTCCATTGATTCGTTTGTGAAAGTTTTCGCCCATTCTGAGGGTTGCCTTTTTCCATTCCCGTTTTTTTAACAAAGAAAGAAAGAAATCAAAAGAAGCAGAACACTAATGTGCGTGAAATATGCCTCTTGAAACTGTCGTTTTGAAATATGGACGTCTTTTGAATTTTTTGGTCGATATATGACCCCAGGATTTGTTTTCAGGGCAGGTGTCATTTACAGGCCTGTAATGATTTGGAATATCCACTGACCATTAGCGCTGGGATTAAAGCTGCTGTTGTGTGAAACGGCCACAAGGTGGCAGCAGTTCTCCCTTACCAAATCTGGTTACTAGGGCAGCAGAGCCTCAATGGAAGTCGCGTTCTAGATTGGAATGTAGAACGGAATGTACCAGGAGAAAGCCCCTCAAGTTTTTCTCACTAATTCTTGTTCGTGTTTTTAATTTAATTTTTTATTTTTTATTACAGCAAGCTTGAGTACAACGTTTAGCTTGTTGTAGGTGTGCAAGAGGTGGTTCTTTTACACATATACATATGTCTGTTCTTCCTGGGATCCTTTTCCCATGTTCGTTATGACAGAATGTTGAGTAGTCTTCTCTTGGTACTCCGTAGGTCTTTGGTGATTATATATGTCTACTGTGTTTGTATATGTCTGTTAACCCCAATATCGTAATGAATTCAATCCTCACACCTTTCCTTTGGTGAACCATAAGTTAGTTTAATGAATCTGTGATTGCCCTTCTCCGTGGAAATATCTGCCCTGGTATCAATTTATAGGTAACACCTATAAGTGATATGATATGATATGTGTCTTTCACTTTCTGACTTACTCCAAGTCACATGATTACCTCTAGACTTATCTGCGGTGCTACAAATGGCATTGTGTGCTTCCTTTCCTTGGCGAATATTCTGTCTTAGCGAGGTCCATTTTCTGCAATGTGATTCCCTGAGGGCTGAGGATTAGCTGACCTGGGCAGCCTGACCCTGCCGGCAAGCCCTCCCCAGGTGTGCCTGGGTTGAGGTCAATATAAACAGCACTCCAGGCAGCAATAGCCCCTGCAGCTGTGCCTGACTCCATATTCTCTGCCCCGTCAGCAGTCTCGGGGCTGTGCTGGTGGGAGGGTGTGAGGGTCCACGGCTTTGTGGGTGGCCCGGTGTGAGTGGGGCTCTGCTGGACTTTCTGCAGGAGTTGCCAGGCTGCCACCTGTAAAGAAGAGGATGTGTCACCCATAACTTCCACTGGAATATCTCTCCGGGCTGAGGTGAGGAAGGAAAAAAAGGAGTGGGGGCCGGGACAGGAGGGGTATCTCAGGCAGGGCAATGGAAATCTTCCAGAAGAGCGCCCGTGGCCAGGACCATCCTGGCTGACCTGCAGGCACCAAGGTGGCCTGCGTGCTGTCGCTGGTGTGGCTCCACGGCCCTTCCTCTAGGCTTTCAACCCCTTGTACATATTCAGGTGTTTCACCAGGGAAGGGTGGGAACAGTTCAGCAGCAGCTGGCCTGGGGCTCAGCTCACGTTTACTCACAGAGGCCTAGGCACGGTCCCCGAGCTTTGCAATAAGGACGCTCCATGCGTGGGCGGGCGGGGCTGCTGGCTCTATGGGAGATGATTCCCCACCTCTGACCAATTTCAGAATTGTTTACCACTGGAGCAAGTGCCTTGGTAGTGTTTTCCTCTGTATAACTGTTAGGTTCAGTTTTTTTTTCTTTTTTGGTTCAAGTTAGATTTTATTCCTCTTTTATGTATTTATGGATATAAGCATGGAAATAATTCATTCTTATAAATACATCAGTGTGAATGGAAGAACATTTTTTCTGTTTTATTTTTACATTTTATTTTTAAAATTTTTTAAATTTAATTTTATTTATTTTTTTCATACAGTAGGTTATTATTAGTTATCTATTTTATGCATAGACATGTATACAGGTCAATCCCAATCTCCCAACTCATCCCACCACCACCACCCCATGGCTTCCCCCACTTTGTGTCCATACGTTTGTTCTCTACCTCTGTGTCTCTATTTCTGCCCTGCAAACCAGTTCATCTGTAGCATTTTTCTAGGTTCCACATATAGGCATTAATATACATTATTTGTTTTTCTCTTTCTGACTTACTTCACTCTGTATGACAGTCTCTAGATCCATCAACTTCTCTACAAATGACCCAGTTTCATTCCTTTTTATGGCTGAGTAATATTCCATTTTATATATGTACCACATCTTTATCCATTCGTCTGTCTGTGGCCATTTAGGTTGCTTCCATTACCTGGCTATTGTAAATAGTGCTGCAATGAACATTGTGGTGAATGTGTCTTTGTGATTTATGGTTTTCTTTGGGTATATGCCCAGAAGTGGGATTGCTGGATCCTACTGTAATTCTGTTTTTAGTTTTTTAAAGGAACCTCCATACTGTTCTCCATAGTGACTGTATCAATTTACATTCCCACCAATAGCCGAAGAGGGTTCCTTTTGTCCACACCCTCCCCAGAATTTGTTGTTTGTAGATTATCTGATGATGCCGATTCTAACAGGTGTGAGGTCTTACCTCATTGTAGTTTTGATTTGCATTTCTCTAATAATTAGTGATGTTGAGCAGCTTTTCATGTGCGTCTTGGCCATCTCTGTGTCTTCTTTGAAGAAACGTCTATTTAGATCTTCTGCCCATTTTTGTATTGGGTTGTTTGTTTTATTAATATTAAGCTGCATGAGCTGTTTATATATATTGGAGATTAAACCTTTGTCCATTGATTCGTTTGTGAACGTTTTCGCCCATTCTGAGGGTTGACTTTTTCCATTCCACTTTTTTTAACAAAGAAAGAAAGAAATCAAAAGAAGCAGAACACTAATGTGCGTGAAATATGCCTCTTGAAACTGTCGTTTTGAAATATGGACGTCTTTTGAATTTTTTGGTCGATATATGACCCCAGGATTTGTTTTCAGGGCAGGTGTCATTTACAGGCCTGTAATGATTTGCAATATCCACTGACCATTAGCGCTGGGATTAAAGCTGCTGTTGTGTGAAACGGCCACAAGGTGGCAGCAGTTCTCCCTTACCAAATCTGGTTACTAGGGCAGCAGAGCCTCAATGGAAGTCGCGTTCTAGATTGGAATGTAGAACGGAATGTACCAGGAGAAAGCCCCTCAAGTTTTTCTCACTAATTCTTGTTCGTGTTTTTAATTTAATTTTTTATTTTTTATTACAGCAAGTTTGAGTACAACGTTTAGCTTGTTGTAGGTGTGCAAGAGGTGGTTCTTTTACACATATACATATGTCTGTTCTTCCTGGGATCCTTTTCCCATGTTCGTTATGACAGAATGTTGAGTAGTCTTCTCTTGGTACTCCGTAGGTCTTTGGTGATTATATACGTCTACTGTGTTTGTATATGTCTGTTAACCCCAATATCATAATGAATTCAATCCTCACACCTTTCCTTGGGTGAACCATAAGTTTGTTTAATGAATCTGTGATTGCCCTTCTCCGTGGAAATATCTGCCCTGGTATCAATTTATAGGTAACACCTATAAGTGATATGATATGATATGTGTCTTTCACTTTCTGACTTACTCCAAGTCACGTGATTACCTCTAGACTCATCTACGGTGCTGCAAATGGCATTGTGTGCTTTTTTTCCTTGGCGAATATTCTGTCTTATTGAGGTCCATTTTCTGCAATGTGATTCCCTGAGGGCTGAGGATTAGCTGACCTGGGCAGCCTGACCCTGCCGGCAAGCCCTCCCCAGGTGTGCCTGGGTTGAGGTCAATATAAACAGCACTACAGGCAGCAATAGCCCCTGCAGCTGTGCCTGACTCCATATTCTCTGCCCCGTCAGCAGTCTCGGGGCTGTGCTGGTGGGAGGTTGTGAGGGTCCACGGCTTTGTGGGTGGCCCGGTGTGAGTGGGCCTCTGCTGGACTTTCTGCAGGAGTTGCCAGGCTGCCACCTGTAAAGAAGAGGATGTGTCACCCATAACTTCCACTGGAGTATCTCTCCGGGCTGAGGTGAGTAAGGAAAAAAAGGAGTGGGGCCCGGGACAGGAGGGGTATCTCAGGCAGGGCAATGGAAAGCTTCCAGAAGAGCGCCCGTGGCCAGGACCATCCTGGCTGACCTGCAGGCACCAAGTTGGCCTGCATGCTTTCGCTGGTGTGGCTCCACGGCCCTTCCTCTAGGCTTTCAAGCCCTTGTACATATTCAGGTGTTTCACCTGGGAAGGATGGGAACAGTTCAGCAGCAGCTGGCGTGGGGCTCAGCTCACGTTTACTCACAGAGGCCTCGGCACGGTCCCCCAGCTTTGCAATAAAGACGCTCCTTTCGTGGGCGGGTGGGGCTGCTGGCTGTATGGGAGATGATTCCCCACCTCTGACCAATTTCAGAATTTACCACTGGAGCAAGTGCCTTGGTAGTGTTTTCCTCTGTATAACTGTTAGGTTCAGTTTTTTTTTTCTTTTTTGGTTCAAGTTAGATTGTATTCCTCTTTTATGTATTTATAGATATAAGCATGGAAATAATTCATTCTTATAAATACATCAGTGTGAATGGAAGAACTTTTTTTCTGTTTTATTTTTACATTTTATTTTTAAAAATTTTGAAATTATTTTTATTTATTTTTTTATGCTCTAGGTTATTATTAGTTATCTATTTTATTCATAGACATGTATACAGGTCAATCCCAATCTCCCAACTCATCCCACCACCACCACCCCATGGCTTCCCCCACTTTGTGTCCATACGTTTGTTCTCTACCTCTGTGTCTCTATTTCTGCCCTGCAAACCAGTTCATCTGTAGCATTTTTCTAGGTTCCACATATAGGCATTAATATACAATATTTGTTTTTCTCTTTCTGACTTACTTCACTCTGTATGACAGTCTCTAGATCCATCAACTTCTCTACAAATGACTCAGTTTCATTCCTTTTTATGGCTGAGTAATATTCCATTTTATATATGTACCACATCTTTATCCATTCGTCTGTCTGTGGGCATTTAGGTTGCTTCCATTACCTGGCTATTGTAAATAGTGCTGCAATGAACATTGTGGTGAATGTGTCTCTGTGATTTATGGTTTTATCTGGGTATATGCCCAGAAGTGGGATTGCTGGATCCTATGGTAATTCTCTTTTTAGTTTTTTAAAGGAACCTCCATACTGTTCTCCATAGTGACTGTATCAATTTACATTCCCACCAGTAGCGGAAGAGGGTTCCTTTTGTCCACACCCTCCCCAGAATTTGTTGTTTGTAGATTATCTGATGATGCCGATTCTAACAGGTGTGAGGTCTTACCTCATTGTAGTTTTGATTTGCATTTCTCTAATAATTAGTGATGTTGAGCAGCTTTTCATGTGCGTCTTGGCCATCTCTGTGTCTTCTTTGAAGAAACGTCTATTTAGATCTTCTGCCCATTTTTGTATTGGGTTGTTTGTTTTATTAATATTAAGCTGCATGAGCTGTTTATATATATTGGAGATTAAACCTTTGTCCATTGATTCGTTTGTGAAAGTTTTCGCCCATTCTGAGGGTTGCCTTTTTCCATTCCCGTTTTTTTAACAAAGAAAGAAAGAAATCAAAAGAAGCAGAACACTAATGTGCGTGAAATATGCCTCTTGAAACAGTCGTTTTGAAATATGGACGTCTTTTGAATTTTTTGGTCGATATATGACCCCAGGATTTGTTTTCAGGGCAGGTGCCATTTACAGGCCTGTAATGATTTGGAATATCCACTGACCATTAGCGCTGGGATTAAAGCTGCTGTTGTGTGAAACGGCCAAAAGGTGGCAGCAGTTCTCCCTTACCAAATCTGGTTACTAGGGCAGCAGAGCCTCAATGGAAGTCGCGTTCTAGATTGGAATGTAGAACGGAATGTGCCAGGAGAAAGCCCCTCAAGTTTGTCTCACTACTTCTTGTTCGTGTTTTTAATTTAATTTTTTATTTTTTATTACAGCAAGTTTGAGTACAACGTTTAGCTTGTTGTAGGTGTGCAAGAGGTGGTTCTTTTACACATATACATATGTCTGTTCTTCCTGGGATCCTTTTCCCATGTACGTTATGACAGAATGTTGAGTAGTCTTCTCTTGGAACTCCGTAGGTCTTTGGTGATTATATATGTCTACTGTGTTTGTATATGTCTGTTAACCCCAATATCATAATGAATTCAATCCTCACACCTTTCCTTTGGTGAACCATAAGTTTGTTTAATGAATCTGTGATTGCCCTTCTCCGTGGAAATATCTGCCCTGGTATCAATTTATAGGTAACACGTATAAGTGATATGATATGATATGTGTCTTTCACTTTCTGACTTACTCCAAGTCACGTGATTACCTCTAGACTCATCTACGGTGCTGCAAATGGCATTGTGTGCTTCCTTTCCTTGGCGAATATTCTGTCTTAGCGAGGTCCATTTTCTGCAATGTGATTCCCTTAGGGCTGAGGATTAGCTGACCTGGGCAGCCTGACCCTGCCGGCAAGCCCTCCCCAGGTGTGCCTGGGTTGAGGTCAATATAAACAGCACTCCAGGCAGCAATAGCCCCTGCAGCTGTGCCTGACTCCATATTCTCTGCCCCGTCAGCAGTCTCGGGGCTGTGCTGGTGGGAGGGTGTGAGGGTCCACGGGTTTGTGGGTGGCCCGGTGTGAGTGGGGCTCTGCTGGACTTTCTACAGGAGTTGCCAGGCTGCCACCTGTAAAGAAGAGGATGTGTCACCCATAACTTCCACTGGAGTATCTCTCCGTGTGAGGTGAGGAAGGAAAAAAGGAGTGGGGGCCGGGACAGGAGGGGTATCTCAGGCAGGGCAATGGAAAGCTTCCAGAAGAGCGCCCGTGGCCAGGACCATCCTGGCTGACCTGCAGGCACCAAGTTGGCCTGCGTGCTTTCGCTGGTGTGGCTCCACGGCCCTTCCTCTAGGCTTTCAAGCCCTTGTACATATTCAGGTGTTTCACCTGGGAAGGGTGGGAACAGTTCAGCAGCAGCTGGCCTGGGGCTCAGCTCACGTTTACTCACAAAGGCCTCGGCATGGTCCCCCAGCTTTGCAATAAGGACGCTCCTTGCGTGGGCGGGCGGGGCTGCTGGCTGTATGGGAGATGATTCCCCACCTCTGACCAATTTCAGAATTGTTTACCACTGGAGCAAGTGCCTTGGTAGTGTTTTCCTCTGTATAACTGTTAGGTTAAGTTTTTTTTTTTTCTTTTTTGGTTCAAGTTAGATTTTATTCCTCTTTTATGTATTTATAGATATAAGCATGGAAATAATTCATTCTTATAAATACATCAGTGTGAATGGAAGAACTTTTTTTCTGTTTTATATTTACATTTTATTTTTAAAAATTTTGAAATTTAATTTTATTTATTTTTTTATACACTAGGTTATTATTAGTTATCTATTTTATGCATAGACATGTATACAGGTCAATCCCAATCTCCCAACACATCCCACCACCACCACCCCATGGCTTCCCCCACTTTGTGTCGATACGTTTGTTCTCTACCTCTGTGTCTCTATTTCTGCCCTGCAAACCAGTTCATCTGTAGCATTTTTCTAGGTTCCACATATAGGCATTAATATACAATATTTGTTTTTCTCTTTCTGACTTACTTCACTCTGTATGACAGTCTCTAGATCCATCAACTTCTCTACAAATGACTCAGTTTCATTCCTTTTTATGGCTGAGTAATATTCCATTTTATATATGTACCACATCTTTATCCATTCGTCTGTCTGTGGGCATTTAGGTTGCTTCCATTACCTGGCTATTGTAAATAGTGCTGCAATGAACATTGTGGTGAATGTGTCTCTGTGATTTATGGTTTTCTCTGGGTATATGCCCAGAAGTGGGATTGCTGGATCCTATGGTAATTCTCTTTTTAGTTTTTTAAAGGAACCTCCATACTGTTCTCCATAGTGACTGTATCAATTTACATTCCCACCAATAGCGGAAGAGGGTTCCTTTTGTCCACACCCTCCCCAGAATTTGTTGTTTGTAGATTATCTGATGATGCCGATTCTAACAGGTGTGAGGTCTTACCTCATTGTAGTTTTGATTTGCATTTCTCTAATAATTAGTGATGTTGAGCAGCTTTTCATGTGCGTCTTGGCCATCTCTGTGTCTTCTTTGAAGAAACGTCTATTTAGATCTTCTGCCCATTTTTGTATTGGGTTGTTTGTTGTATTAATATTAAGCCGCATGAGCTGTATATATATATTGGAGATTAAACATTTGTCCATTGATTCGTTTGTGAACGTTTTCGCCCATTCTGAGGGTTACCTTTTTCCATTCCCGTATTTTTAACAAAGAAAGAAAGAAAGCAAAAGAATCAGAACACTAATGTGCGTGAAATATGCCTCTTGAAACTGTCGTTTTGAAATATGGACGTCTTTTGAATTTTTTGGTCGATATATGACCCCAGGATTTGTTTTCAGGGCAGGTGTCATTTACAGGCCTGTAATGATTTGGAATATCCACTGACCATTAGCTCTGGAATTAAAGCTGCTGTTGTGTGAAACGGCCACAAGGTGGCAGCAGTTCTCCCTTACCAAATCTGGTTACTAGGACAGCAGAGCCTCAATGGAAGTCGCGTTCTAGATTGGAATGTAGAACGGAATGTACCAGGAGAAAGCCCCTCAAGTTTTTCTCACTAATTCTTGTTCGTGTTTTTAATTTAATTTTTTATTTTTTATTACAGCAAGTTTGAGTACAACGTTTAGCTTGTTGTAGGTGTGCAAGAGGTGGTTCTTTTACACATATACATATGTCTGTTCTTCCTGGGATCCTTTTCCCATGTTCGTTATGACAGAATGTTGAGTAGTCTTCTCTTGGTACTCCGTAGGTCTTTGGTGATTATATACGTCTACTGTGTTTGTATATGTCTGTTAACCCCAATATCCTAATGAATTCAATCCTCACACCTTTCCTTGGGTGAACCATAAGTTTGTTTAATGAATCTGTGATTGCCCTTCTCCGTGGAAATATCTGCCCTGGTATCAATTTATAGGTAACACCTATAAGTGATATGATATGATATGTGTCTTTCACTTTCTGACTTACTCCAAGTCACGTGATTACCTCTAGACTCATCTACGGTGCTGCAAATGGCATTGTGTGCTTTTTTTCCTTGGCTAATATTCTGTCTTAGCGAGGTCCATTTTCTGCAATGTGATTCCCTGAGGGCTGAGGATTAGCTGACCTGGGCAGCCTGACCCTGCCGGCAAGCCCTCCCCAGGTGTGTCTGGGTTGAGGTCAATATAAACAGCACTCCAGGCAGCAATAGCCCCTGCAGCTGTGCCTGACTCCATATTCTCTGCCCCGTCAGGAGTCTCGGGGCTGTGCTGGTGGGAGGGTGTGAGGGTCCACGGCTTTGTGGGTGGCCAGGTGTGAGTGGGGCTCTGCTGGACTTTCTGCAGGAGTTGCCAGGCTGCCACCTGTAAAGAAGAGGATGTGTCACCCATAACTTCCACTGGAATATCTCTACGGGCTGAGGTGAGGAAGGAAAAAAAGGAGTGGGGGCCGGGACAGGAGGGGTATCTCAGGCAGGGCAATGGAAAGCTTCCAGAAGAGCGCCCGTGGCCAGGACCATCCTGGCTGACCTGCAGGCACCAAGGTGGCCTGCGTGCTGTCGCTGGTGTGGCTCCACGGCCCTTCCTCTAGGCTTTCAAGCCCTTGTACATATTCAGGTGTTTCACCTGGGAAGGGTGGGAACAGTTCAGCAGCAGCTGGCCTGGGGCTCAGCTCATGTTTACTCACAGAGGCCTCAGCACGGTCCCCCAGCTTTGCACTAAGGACGCTCCTTGCGTGGGCGGGCGGGGCTGCTGGCTCTATGGGAGATGATTCCCCACCTCTGACCAATTTCAGAATTGTTTACCACTGGAGCAAGTGCCTTGGTAGTGTTTTCCTCTGTATAACTGTTAGGTTCAGTTTTTTTTTTTTTGGTTCAAGTTAGATTTTATTCCTCTTTTATGTATTTATGGATATAAGCATGGAAATAATTCATTCTTATAAATACATCAGTGTGAATGGAAGAACATTTTTTCTGTTTTATTTTTACATTTTATTTTTAAAATTTTTGAAATTTAATTTTATTTATTTTTTTTATACAGTAGGTTATTATTAGTTATCTATTTTATGTATAGACATGTATACAGGTCAATCCCAAACTCCCAACTCATCCCACCACCACCATCCCATGGCTTCCCCCACTTTGTGTCCATACGTTTGTTCTCTACCTCTGTGTCTCTATTTCTGCCCTGCCAACCAGTTCATCTGTAGCATTTTTCTAGGTTCCACATATAGCCATTAATATACAATATTTGTTTTTCTCTTTCTGACTTACTTCACTCTGTATGACAGTCTCTAGATCCATCAACTTCTCTACAAATGACCCAGTTTCATTCCTTTTTATGGCTGAGTAATATTCCATTTTATATATGTACCACATCTTTATCCATTCGTCTCTCTGTGGGCATTTAGGTTGCTTCCATTACCTGGCTATTGTAAATAGTGCTGCAATGAACATTGTGGTGAATGTGTCTTTGTGATTTTTGGTTTTCTGTGGGTATATGCCCAGAAGTGGGATTGCTGGATCCTATTGTAATTCTGTTTTTAGATTTTTAAAGGAACCTCCATACTGTTCTCCATAGTGACTGTATCAATTTACATTCCCACCAATAGCGGAAGAGGGTTCCTTTTGTCCACACGCTCCCCAGAATTTGTTGTTTGTAGATTATCTGATGATGCCGATTCTAACAGGTTGAGGTCTTACCTCATTGTAGTTTTGATTTGCATTTCTCTAATAATTAGTGATGTTGAGCAGCTTTTCATGTGCGTCTTGGCCATCTCTGTGTCTTCTTTGAAGAAACGTCTATTTAGATCTTCTGCCCATTTTTGTATTGGGTTGTTTGTTGTATTAATATTAAGCTGCATGAGCTGTATATATATATTGGAGATTAGACCTTTGTCCATTGATTCGTTTGTGAACGTTTTCGCCCCTTCTGAGGGTTACCTTTTTCCATTCCCGTTTTTTTAACAAAGAGAGAAAGAAAGCAAAAGAATCAGAACACTAATGTGCGTGAAATATGCCTCTTGAAACTGTCGTTTTGAAATATGGACGTCTTTTGAATTTTTTGGTCGATATATGACCCCAGGATTTGTTTTCAGGACAGGTGTCATTTACAGGCCTGTAATGATTAGGAATATCCACTGACCATTAGCGCTGGGATTAAAGCTGCTGTTGTGTGAAACGGCCACAAGGTGGCAGCAGTTCTCCCTTACCAAATCTGGTTACTAGGGCAGCAGAGCCTCAATGGAAGTCGCGTTCTAGATTGGAATTTAGAACGGAATGTGCCAGGAGAAAGCCCCTCAAGTTTGTCTCACTACTTCTTGTTCGTGTTTTTAATTTAATTTTTTATTTTTTATTACAGCAAGTTTGAGTACAACGTTTAGCTTGTGGAAGGTGTGCAAGAGGTGGTTCTTTAACACATATACATATGTCTGTTCTTCCTGGGATCCTTTTCCCATGTACGTTATGACAGAATGTTGAGTAGTCTTCTCTTGGTACTCCGTAGGTCTTTGGTGATTATATATGTCTACTGTGTTTGTATATGTCTGTTAACCCCAATATCGTAATGAATTCAATCCTCACACCTTTCCTTTGGTGAACCATAAGTTTGTTTAATGAATCTGTGATTGCCCTTCTCCGTGGAAATATCTGCCCTGGTATCAATTTATAGGTAACACCTATAAGTGATATGATATGATATGTGTCTTTCACTTTCTGACTTACTCCAAGTCACGTGATTACCTCTAGACTCATCTACGGTGCTGCAAATGGCATTGTGTGCTTTTTTTCCTTGGCTAATATTCTGTCTTAGCGAGGTCCATTTTCTGCAATGTGATTCCCTGAGGGCTGAGGATTAGCTGACCTGGGCAGCCTGACCCTGCCGGCAAGCCCTCCCCAGGTGTGCCTGGGTTGAGGTCAATATAAACAGCACTCCAGGCAGCAATAGCCCCTGCAGCTGTGCCTGACTCCATATTCTCTGCCCCGTCAGCAGTCTCGGGGCTGTGCTGGTGGGAGGGTGTGAGGGTCCACGGCTTTGTGGGTGGCCCGGTGTGAGTGGGGCTCTGCTGGACTTTCTGCAGGAGTTGCCAGGCTGCCACCTGTAAAGAAGAGGATGTGTCACCCATAACTTCCACTGGAATATCTCTCCGGGCTGAGGTGAGGAAGGAAAAAAAGGAGTGGGGGCCGGGACAGGAGGGGTATCTCAGGCAGGGCAATGGAAAGCTTGCAGAAGAGCGCCCGTGGCCAGGACCATCCTGGCTGACCTGCAGGCACCAAGGTGGCCTGCGTGCTGTCGCTGGTGTGGCTCCACGGCCCTTCCTCTAGGCTTTCAAGCCCTTGTACATATTCAGGTGTTTCACCTGGGAAGGGTGGGAACAGTTCAGCAGCAGCTGGCTTGGGGCTTAGCTCACGTTTACTCACAGAGGCCTCGGCACGGTCCCCCAGCTTTGCAATAAGGACGCTCCTTGCGTGGGCGGGCGGGGCTGCTGGCTCTATGGGAGATGATTCCCCACCTCTGACCAATTTCAGAATTGTTTACCACTGGAGCAAGTGCCTTGGTAGTGTTTTCCTCTGTATAACTGTTAGGTTCAGTTTTTTTTTTCCTTATTTGGTTCAAGTTAGATTTTATTCCTCTTTTATGTATTTATGGATATAAGCATGGAAATAATTCATTCTTATAAATACATCAGTGTGAATGGAAGAACATTTTTTCTGTTTTATTTTTACATTTTATTTTTAAAATTTTTGAAATTTAATTTTATTTATTTATTTTTATACAGTAGGTTATTATTAGTTATCTATTTTATGCATAGACATGTATACAGGTCAATCCCAATCTCCCAACTCATCCCACCACCACCACCCCATGGCTTCCCCCACTTTTTGTCCATACGTTTGTTCTCTACCTCTGTGTCTCTATTTCTGCCCTGCAAACCAGTTCATCTGTAGCATTTTTCTAGGTTCCACATATAGGCATTAATATACAATATTTGTTTTTCCCTTTCTGACTTACTTCACTCTGTATGACAGTCTCTAGATCCATCAACTTCTCTACAAATGACCCAGTTTCATTCCTTTTTATGGCTGAGTAATATTCCATTTTATATATGTACCACATCTTTATCCATTCGTCTGTCTGTGGGCATTTAGGTTGCTTCCATTACCTGGCAATTGTAAATAGTGCTGCAATGAACATTGTGGTGAATGTGTCTTTGTGATTTTTGGTTTTCTCTTGGTATATGCCCAGAAGTGGGATTGCTGGATCCTATTGTAATTCTGTTTTTAGATTTTTAAAGGAACCTCCATACTGTTCTCCATAGTGACTGTATCAATTTACATTCCCACCAATAGCGGAAGAGGGTTCCTTTTGTCCACACCCTCCCCAGAATTTGTTGTTTGTAGATTATCTGATGATGCCGATTCTAACAGGTGTGAGGTCTTACCTCATTGTAGTTTTGATTTGCATTTCTCTAATAATTAGTGATGTTGAGCAGCTTTTCATGTGCGTCTTGGCCATCTCTGTGTCTTCTTTGAAGAAACGTCTATTTAGATCTTCTGCCCATTTTTGTATTGGGTTGTTTGTTGTATTAATATTAAGCTGCATGAGCTGTTTATATATATTGGAGATTAAACCTTTGTCCATTGATTCGTTTGTGAAAGTTTTCGCCCATTCTGAGGGTTGCCTTTTTCCATTCCCGTTTTTTTAACAAAGAAAGAAAGAAATCAAAAGAAGCAGAACACTAATGTGCGTGAAATATGCCTCTTGAAACAGTCGTTTTGAAATATGGACGTCTTTTGAATTTTTTGGTCGATATATGACCCCAGGATTTGTTTTCAGGGCAGGTGCCATTTACAGGCCTGTAATGATTTGGAATATCCACTGACCATTAGCGCTGGGATTAAAGCTGCTGTTGTGTGAAACGGCCAAAAGGTGGCAGCAGTTCTCCCTTACCAAATCTGGTTACTAGGGCAGCAGAGCCTCAATGGAAGTCGCGTTCTAGATTGGAATGTAGAACGGAATGTGCCAGGAGAAAGCCCCTCAAGTTTGTCTCACTACTTCTTGTTCGTGTTTTTAATTAAATTTTTTATTTTTTATTACAGCAAGTTTGAGTACAACGTTTAGCTTGTTGTAGGTGTGCAAGAGGTGGTTCTTTTACACATATACATATGTCTGTTCTTCCTGGGATCCTTTTCCCATGTACGTTATGACAGAATGTTGAGTAGTCTTCTGTTGGAACTCCGTAGGTCTTTGGTGATTATATATGTCTACTGTGTTTGTATATGTCTGTTAACCCCAATATCATAATGAATTCAATCCTCACACCTTTCCTTTGGTGAACCATAAGTTTGTTTAATGAATCTGTGATTGCCCTTCTCCGTGGAAATATCTGCCCTGGTATCAATTTATAGGTAACACGTATAAGTGATATGATATGATATGTGTCTTTCACTTTCTGACTTACTCCAAGTCACGTGATTACCTCTAGACTCATCTACGGTGCTGCAAATGGCATTGTGTGCTTCCTTTCCTTGGCGAATATTCTGTCTTAGCGAGGTCCATTTTCTGCAATGTGATTCCCTGAGGGCTGAGGATTAGCTGACCTGGGCAGCCTGACCCTGCCGGCAAGCCCTCCCCAGGTGTGCCTGGGTTGAGGTCAATATAAACAGCACTCCAGGCAGCAATAGCCCCTGCAGCTGTGCCTGACTCCATATTCTCTGCCCCGTCAGCAGTCTCGGGGCTGTGCTGGTGGGAGGGTGTGAGGGTCCACGGGTTTGTGGGTGGCCCGGTGTGAGTGGGGCTCTGCTGGACTTTCTACAGGAGTTGCCAGGCTGCCACCTGTAAAGAAGAGGATGTGTCACCCATAACTTCCACTGGAGTATCTCTCCGTGTGAGGTGAGGAAGGAAAAAAGGAGTGGGGGCCGGGACAGGAGGGGTATCTCAGGCAGGGCAATGGAAAGCTTCCAGAAGAGCGCCCGTGGCCAGGACCATCCTGGCTGACCTGCAGGCACCAAGTTGGCCTGCGTGCTTTCGCTGGTGTGGCTCCACGGCCCTTCCTCTAGGCTTTCAAGCCCTTGTACATATTCAGGTGTTTCACCTGGGAAGGGTGGGAACAGTTCAGCAGCAGCTGGCCTGGGGCTCAGCTCACGTTTACTCACAAAGGCCTCGGCACGGTCCCCCAGCTTTGCAATAAGGACGCTCCTTGCGTGGGCGGGCGGGGCTGCTGGCTGTATGGGAGATGATTCCCCACCTCTGACCAATTTCAGAATTGTTTACCACTGGAGCAAGTGCCTTGGTAGTGTTTTCCTCTGTATAACTGTTAGGTTAAGTTTTTTTTTTTTCTTTTTTGGTTCAAGTTAGATTTTATTCCTCTTTTATGTATTTATAGATATAAGCATGGAAATAATTCATTCTTATAAATACATCAGTGTGAATGGAAGAACTTTTTTTCTGTTTTATATTTACATTTTATTTTTAAAAATTTTGAAATTTAATTTTATTTATTTTTTTATACACTAGGTTATTATTAGTTATCTATTTTATGCATAGACATGTATACAGGTCAATCCCAATCTCCCAACACATCCCACCACCACCACCCCATGGCTTCCCCCACTTTGTGTCGATACGTTTGTTCTCTACCTCTGTGTCTCTATTTCTGCCCTGCAAACCAGTTCATCTGTAGCATTTTTCTAGGTTCCACATATAGGCATTAATATACAATATTTGTTTTTCTCTTTCTGACTTACTTCACTCTGTATGACAGTCTCTAGATCCATCAACTTCTCTACAAATGACTCAGTTTCATTCCTTTTTATGGCTGAGTAATATTCCATTTTATATATGTACCACATCTTTATCCATTCGTCTGTCTGTGGGCATTTAGGTTGCTTCCATTACCTGGCTATTGTAAATAGTGCTGCAATGAACATTGTGGTGAATGTGTCTCTGTGATTTATGGTTTTCTCTGGGTATATGCCCAGAAGTGGGATTGCTGGATCCTATGGTAATTCTCTTTTTAGTTTTTTAAAGGAACCTCCATACTGTTCTCCATAGTGACTGTATCAATTTACATTCCCACCAATAGCGGAAGAGGTTTCCTTTTGTCCACACCCTCCCCAGAATTTGTTGTTTGTAGATTATCTGATGATGCCGATTCTAACAGGTGTGAGGTCTTACCTCATTGTAGTTTTGATTTGCATTTCTCTAATAATTAGTGATGTTGAGCAGCTTTTCATGTGCGTCTTGGCCATCTCTGTGTCTTCTTTGAAGAAACGTCTATTTAGATCTTCTGCCCATTTTTGTATTGGGTTGTTTGTTGTATTAATATTAAGCCGCATGAGCTGTATATATATATTGGAGATTAAACATTTGTCCATTGATTCGTTTGTGAACGTTTTCGCCCATTCTGAGGGTTACCTTTTTCCATTCCCGTATTTTTAACAAAGAAAGAAAGAAAGCAAAAGAATCAGAACACTAATGTGCGTGAAATATGCCTCTTGAAACTGTCGTTTTGAAATATGGACGTCTTTTGAATTTTTTGGTCGATATATGACCCCAGGATTTGTTTTCAGGGCAGGTGTCATTTACAGGCCTGTAATGATTTGGAATATCCACTGACCATTAGCTCTGGAATTAAAGCTGCTGTTGTGTGAAACGGCCACAAGGTGGCAGCAGTTCTCCCTTACCAAATCTGGTTACTAGGACAGCAGAGCCTCAATGGAAGTCGCGTTCTAGATTGGAATGTAGAACGGAATGTACCAGGAGAAAGCCCCTCAAGTTTTTCTCACTAATTCTTGTTCGTGTTTTTAATTTAATTTTTTATTTTTTATTACAGCAAGTTTGAGTACAACGTTTAGCTTGTTGTAGGTGTGCAAGAGGTGGTTCTTTTACACATATACATATGTCTGTTCTTCCTGGGATCCTTTTCCCATGTTCGTTATGACAGAATGTTGAGTAGTCTTCTCTTGGTACTCCGTAGGTCTTTGGTGATTATATACGTCTACTGTGTTTGTATATGTCTGTTAACCCCAATATCCTAATGAATTCAATCCTCACACCTTTCCTTGGGTGAAGCATAAGTTTGTTTAATGAATCTGTGATTGCCCTTCTCCGTGGAAATATCTGCCCTGGTATCAATTTATAGGTAACACCTATAAGTGATATGATATGATATGTGTCTTTCACTTTCTGACTTACTCCAAGTCACGTGATTACCTCTAGACTCATCTACGGTGCTGCAAATGGCATTGTGTGCTTTTTTTCCTTGGCTAATATTCTGTCTTAGCGAGGTCCATTTTCTGCAATGTGATTCCCTGAGGGCTGAGGATTAGCTGACCTGGGCAGCCTGACCCTGCCGGCAAGCCCTCCCCAGGTGTGTCTGGGTTGAGGTCAATATAAACAGCACTCCAGGCAGCAATAGCCCCTGCAGCTGTGCCTGACTCCATATTCTTTGCCCCGTCAGGAGTCTCGGGGCTGTGCTGGTGGGAGGGTGTGAGGGTCCACGGCTTTGTGGGTGGCCAGGTGTGAGTGGGGCTCTGCTGGACTTTCTGCAGGAGTTGCCAGGCTGCCACCTGTAAAGAAGAGGATGTGTCACCCATAACTTCCACTGGAATATCTCTACGGGCTGAGGTGAGGAAGGAAAAAAAGGAGTGGGGGCCGGGACAGGAGGGGTATCTCAGGCAGGGCAATGGAAAGCTTCCAGAAGAGCGCCCGTGGCCAGGACCATCCTGGCTGACCTGCAGGCACCAAGGTGGCCCGCGTGCTGTCGCTGGTGTGGCTCCACGGCCCTTCCTCTAGCCTTTCAAGCCCTTGTACATATTCAGGTGTTTCACCTGGGAAGGGTGGGAACAGTTCAGCAGCAGCTGGCCTGGGGCTCAGCTCATGTTTACTCACAGAGGCCTCAGCACGGTCCCCCAGCTTTGCACTAAGGACGCTCCTTGCGTGGGCGGGCGGGGCTGCTGGCTCTATGGGAGATGATTCCCACCTCTGACCAATTTCAGAATTGTTTACCACTGGAGCAAGTGCCTTGGTAGTGTTTTCCTCTGTATAACTGTTAGGTTCAGTTTTTTTTTTTTTGGTTCAAGTTAGATTTTATTCCTCTTTTATGTATTTATGGATATAAGCATGGAAATAATTCATTCTTATAAATACATCAGTGTGAATGGAAGAACATTTTTTCTGTTTTATTTTTACATTTTATTTTTAAAATTTTTGAAATTTAATTTTATTTATTTTTTTTATACAGTAGGTTATTATTAGTTATCTATTTTATGTATAGACATGTATACAGGTCAATCCCAAACTCCCAACTCATCCCACCACCACCATCCCATGGCTTCCCCCACTTTGTGTCCATACGTTTGTTCTCTACCTCTGTGTCTCTATTTCTGCCCTGCCAACCAGTTCATCTGTAGCATTTTTCTAGGTTCCACATATAGCCATTAATATACAATATTTGTTTTTCTCTTTCTGACTTACTTCACTCTGTATGACAGTCTCTAGATCCATCAACTTCTCTACAAATGACCCAGTTTCATTCCTTTTTATGGCTGAGTAATATTCCATTTTATATATGTACCACATCTTTATCCATTCGTCTCTCTGTGGGCATTTAGGTTGCTTCCATTACCTGGCTATTGTAAATAGTGCTGCAATGAACATTGTGGTGAATGTGTCTTTGTGATTTTTGGTTTTCTGTGGGTATATGCCCAGAAGTGGGATTGCTGGATCCTATTGTAATTCTGTTTTTAGATTTTTAAAGGAACCTCCATACTGTTCTCCATAGTGACTGTATCAATTTACATTCCCACCAATAGCGGAAGAGGGTTCCTTTTGTCCACACGCTCCCCAGAATTTGTTGTTTGTAGATTATCTGATGATGCCGATTCTAACAGGTTGAGGTCTTACCTCATTGTAGTTTTGATTTGCATTTCTCTAATAATTAGTGATGTTGAGCAGCTTTTCATGTGCGTCTTGGCCATCTCTGTGTCTTCTTTGAAGAAACGTCTATTTAGATCTTCTGCCCATTTTTGTATTGGGTTGTTTGTTGTATTAATATTAAGCTGCATGAGCTGTATATATATATTGGAGATTAGACCTTTGTCCATTGATTCGTTTGTGAACGTTTTCGCCCCTTCTGAGGGTTACCTTTTTCCATTCCCGTTTTTTTAACAAAGAGAGAAAGAAAGCAAAAGAATCAGAACACTAATGTGCGTGAAATATGCCTCTTGAAACTGTCGTTTTGAAATATGGACGTCTTTTGAATTTTTTGGTCGATATATGACCCCAGGATTTGTTTTCAGGACAGGTGTCATTTACAGGCCTGTAATGATTAGGAATATCCACTGACCATTAGCGCTGGGATTAAAGCTGCTGTTGTGTGAAACGGCCACAAGGTGGCAGCAGTTCTCCCTTACCAAATCTGGTTACTAGGGCAGCAGAGCCTCAATGGAAGTCGCGTTCTAGATTGGAATTTAGAACGGAATGTGCCAGGAGAAAGCCCCTCAAGTTTGTCTCACTACTTCTTGTTCGTGTTTTTAATTTAATTTTTTATTTTTTATTACAGCAAGTTTGAGTACAACGTTTAGCTTGTGGAAGGTGTGCAAGAGGTGGTTCTTTAACACATATACATATGTCTGTTCTTCCTGGGATCCTTTTCCCATGTACGTTATGACAGAATGTTGAGTAGTCTTCTCTTGGTACTCCGTAGGTCTTTGGTGATTATATATGTCTACTGTGTTTGTATATGTCTGTTAACCCCAATATCGTAATGAATTCAATCCTCACACCTTTCCTTTGGTGAACCATAAGTTTGTTTAATGAATCTGTGATTGCCCTTCTCCGTGGAAATATCTGCCCTGGTATCAATTTATAGGTAACACCTATAAGTGATATGATATGATATGTGTCTTTCACTTTCTGACTTACTCCAAGTCACGTGATTACCTCTAGACTCATCTACGGTGCTGCAAATGGCATTGTGTGCTTTTTTTCCTTGGCTAATATTCTGTCTTAGCGAGGTCCATTTTCTGCAATGTGATTCCCTGAGGGCTGAGGATTAGCTGACCTGGGCAGCCTGACCCTGCCGGCAAGCCCTCCCCAGGTGTGCCTGGGTTGAGGTCAATATAAACAGCACTCCAGGCAGCAATAGCCCCTGCAGCTGTGCCTGACTCCATATTCTCTGCCCCGTCAGCAGTCTCGGGGCTGTGCTGGTGGGAGGGTGTGAGGGTCCACGGCTTTGTGGGTGGCCCGGTGTGAGTGGGGCTCTGCTGGACTTTCTGCAGGAGTTGCCAGGCTGCCACCTGTAAAGAAGAGGATGTGTCACCCATAACTTCCACTGGAATATCTCTCCGGGCTGAGGTGAGGAAGGAAAAAAAGGAGTGGGGGCCGGGACAGGAGGGGTATCTCAGGCAGGGCAATGGAAAGCTTGCAGAAGAGCGCCCGTGGCCAGGACCATCCTGGCTGACCTGCAGGCACCAAGGTGGCCTGCGTGCTGTCGCTGGTGTGGCTCCACGGCCCTTCCTCTAGGCTTTCAAGCCCTTGTACATATTCAGGTGTTTCACCTGGGAAGGGTGGGAACAGTTCAGCAGCAGCTGGCTTGGGGCTTAGCTCACGTTTACTCACAGAGGCCTCGGCACGGTCCCCCAGCTTTGCAATAAGGACGCTCCTTGCGTGGGCGGGCGGGGCTGCTGGCTCTATGGGAGATGATTCCCCACCTCTGACCAATTTCAGAATTGTTTACCACTGGAGCAAGTGCCTTGGTAGTGTTTTCCTCTGTATAACTGTTAGGTTCAGTTTTTTTTTTCCTTATTTGGTTCAAGTTAGATTTTATTCCTCTTTTATGTATTTATGGATATAAGCATGGAAATAATTCATTCTTATAAATACATCAGTGTGAATGGAAGAACATTTTTTCTGTTTTATTTTTACATTTTATTTTTAAAACTTTTGAAATTTAATTTTATTTATTTATTTTTATACAGTAGGTTATTATTAGTTATCTATTTTATGCATAGACATGTATACAGGTCAATCCCAATCTCCCAACTCATCCCACCACCACCACCCCATGGCTTCCTCCACTTTTTGTCCATACGTTTGTTCTCTACCTCTGTGTCTCTATTTCTGCCCTGCAAACCAGTTCATCTGTAGCATTTTTCTATGTTCCACATATAGGCATTAATATACAATATTTGTTTTTCCCTTTCTGACTTACTTCACTCTGTATGACAGTCTCTAGATCCATCAACTTCTCTACAAATGACCCAGTTTCATTCCTTTTTATGGCTGAGTAATATTCCATTTTATATATGTACCACATCTTTATCCATTCGTCTGTCTGTGGGCATTTAGGTTGCTTCCATTACCTGGCAATTGTAAATAGTGCTGCAATGAACATTGTGGTGAATGTGTCTTTGTGATTTTTGGTTTTCTCTTGGTATATGCCCAGAAGTGGGATTGCTGGATCCTATTGTAATTCTGTTTTTAGATTTTTAAAGGAACCTCCATACTGTTCTCCATAGTGACTGTATCAATTTACATTCCCACCAATAGCGGAAGAGGGTTCCTTTTGTCCACACCCTCCCCAGAATTTGTTGTTTGTAGATTATCTGATGATGCCGATTCTAACAGGTGTGAGGTCTTACCTCATTGTAGTTTTGATTTGCATTTCTCTAATTATTAGTGATGTTGAGCAGCTTTTCATGTGCGTCTTGGCCATCTCTGTGTCTTCTTTGAAGAAACGTCTATTTAGATCTTCTGCCCATTTTTGTATTGGGTTGTTTGTTGTATTAATATTAAGCTGCATGAGCTGTTTATATATATTGGAGATTAAACCTTTGTCCATTGATTCGTTTGTGAACGTTTTCGCCCCTTCTGAGGGTTACCTTTTTCCATTCCCGTTTTTTTAACAAAGAAAGAAAGAAATCAAAAGAAGCAGAACACTAATGTGCGTGAAATATGCCTCTTGAAACGGTCGTTTTGAAATATGGACGTGTTTTGAATTTTTTGGTCGATATATGACCCCAGGATTTGTTTTCAGGGCAGGTGTCATTTACAGGCCTGTAATGATTTGGAATATCCACTGACCATTAGCGCTGGGATTAAAGCTGCTGTTGTGTGAAACGGCCACAAGGTGGCAGCAGTTCTCCCTTACCAAATCTGGTTACTAGGGCAGCAGAGCCTCAATGGAAGTCGCGTTCTAGATTGGAATTTAGAACGGAATGTGCCAGGAGAAAGCCCCTCAAGTTTGTCTCACTACTTCTTGTTCGTGTTTTTAATTTAATTTTTTATTTTTTATTACAGCAAGTTTGAGTACAACGTTTAGCTTGTTGAAGGTGTGCAAGAGGTGGTTCTTTAACACATATACATATGTCTGTTCTTCCTGGGATCCTTTTCCCATGTACGTTATGACAGAATGTTGAGTAGTCTTCTCTTGGTACTCCGTAGGTCTTTGGTGATTATATATGTCTACTGTGTTTGTATATGTCTGTTAACCCCAATATCGTAATGAATTCAATCCTCACACCTTTCCTTTGGTGAACCATAAGTTTGTTTAATGAATCTGTGATTGCCCTTCTCCGTGGAAATATCTGCCCTGGTATCAATTTATAGGTAACACCTATAAGTGATATGATATGATATGTGTCTTTCACTTTCTGACTTACTCCAAGTCACGTGATTACCTCTAGACTCATCTACGGTGCTGCAAATGGCATTGAGTGCTTCTTTTCCTTGGCGAATATTCTGTCTTAGCGAGGTCCATTTTCTGCAATGTGATTCCCTGAGGGCTGAGGATTAGCTGACCTGGGAAGCCTGACCCTGCCGGCAAGCCCTCCCCACGTGTGCCTGGGTTGAGGTCAATATAAACAGCACTCCAGGCAGCAATAGCCCCTGCAGCTGTGCCTGACTCCATATTCTCTGCCCCGTCAGCAGTCTCGGGGCTGTGCTGGTGGGAGGGTGTGAGGGTCCATGGCTTTGTGGGTGGCCCGGTGTGAGTGGGGCTCTGCTGGACTTTCTGCAGGAGTTGCCAGGCTGCCACCTGTAAAGAAGAGGATGTGTCACCCATAACTTCCACTGGAATATCTCTCCGGGCTGAGGTGAGGAAGGAAAAAAAGGAGTGGGGGCCGGGAGAGGAGGGGTATCTCAGGCAGGGCAATGGAAAGCTTCCAGAAGAGCGCCTGTGGCCAGGACCATCCTGGCTGACCTGCAGGCACCAAGGTGGCCTGCGTGCTGTCGCTTGTGTGGCTCCACGGCCCTTCCTCTAGGCTTTCAAGCCCTTGTACATATTCAGGTGTTTCACCTGGGAAGGGTGGGAACAGTTCAGCAGCAGCTGGCCTGGGGCTCAGCTCACGTTTACTCACAGAGGCCTCGGCACGGTCCCCCAGCTTTGCAATAAGGACGCTCCTTGCGTGGGCGGGCGGGGCTGCTGGCTCTATGGGAGATGATTACCCACCTCTGACCAATTTCAGATTTGTTTACCACTGGAGCAAGTGCTTTGGTAGTGTTTTCCTCTGTATAACTGTTAGGTTCAGTTTTTTTTTTTCTTTTTTGGTTCAAGTTAGATTTTATTCCTCTTTTATGTATTTATGGATATAAGCATGGAAATAATTCATTCTTATAAATACATCAGTGTGAATGGAAAAACATTTTTTCTGTTTTATTTTTACATTTTATTTTTAAAATTTTTGAAATTTAATTTTATTTATTTTTTTTATACAGTAGGTAATTATTAGTTATCTATTTTATGCATAGACATGTATACAGGTCAATCCCAATCTCCCAACTCATCCCACCACCACCACCCCATGGCTTCCCCCACTTTGTGTCCATACGTTTGTTCTCTACCTCTGTGTCTCTATTTCTGCCCTGCAAACCAGTTCATCTGTAGCATTTTTCTAGGTTCCACATATAGGCATTAATATACAATATTTGTTTTTTCTCTTTCTGACTTACTACACTCTGTATGACAGTCTCTAGATCCATCAAATTCTCTACAAATGACCCAGTTTCATTCCTTTTTATGGCTGAGTAATATTCCATTTTATATATGTACCACATCTTTATCCATTCGTCTGTCTGTGGGCATTTAGGTTGCTTCCATTACCTGCCTATTGTAAATAGTGCTGCAATGAACATTGTGGTGAATGTGTCTCTGTGATTTATGGTTTTCTCTCGGTATATGCCCAGAAGTGGGATTGCTGGATCCTATGGTAATTCTCTTTTTAGTTTTTTAAAGGAACCTCCATACTGTTCTCCATAGTGACTGTATCAATTTACATTCCCACCAATAGCGGAAGAGGGTTCCTTTTGTCCACACCCTCCCCAGAATTTGTTGTTTGTAGATTATCTGATGATGCCGATTCTAACAGGTGTGAGGTCTTACCTCATTGTAGTTTTGATTTGCATTTCTCTAATAATTAGTGATGTTGAGCAGCTTTTCATGTGCGTCTTGGCCATCTCTGTGTCTTCTTTGAAGAAACGTCTATTTAGATCTTCTGCCCATTTTTGTATTGGGTTGTTTGTTGTATTAATATTAAGCTGCATGAGCTGTATATATATATTGGAGATTAAACCTTTGTCCATTGATTCGTTTGTGAACGTTTTCGCCCCTTCTGAGGGTTACCTTTTTCCATTCCCGTTTTTTTAACAAAGAAAGAAAGAAATCAAAAGAAGCAGAACACTAATGTGCGTGAAATATGCCTCTTGAAACTGTCGTTTTGAAATATGGACGTCTTTTGAATTTTTTGGTCGATATATGACCCCAGGATTTGTTTTCAGGGCAGGTGTCATTTACAGGCCTGTAATGATTTGGAATATCCACTGACCATTAGCGCTGGGATTAAAGCTGCTGTTGTGTGAAACGGCCACAAGGTGGCAGCAGTTCTCCCTTACCAAATCTGGTTACTAGGGCAGCAGAGCCTCAATGGAAGTCGCGTTCTAGATTGGAATTTAGAACGGAATGTGCCAGGAGAAAGCCCCTCAAGTTTGTCTCACTACTTCTTGTTCGTGTTTTTAATTTAATTTTTTATTTTTTATTACAGCAAGTTTGAGTACAACGTTTAGCTTGTTGAAGGTGTGCAAGAGGTGGTTCTTTAACACATATACATATGTCTGTTCTTCCTGGGATCCTTTTCCCATGTACGTTATGACAGAATGTTGAGTAGTCTTCTCTTGGTACTCCGTAGGTCTTTGGTGATTATATATGTCTACTGTGTTTGTATATGTCTGTTAACCCCAATATCCTAATGAATTCAATCCTCACACCTTTCCTTTGGTGAACCATAAGTTTGTTTAATGAATCTGTGATTGCCCTTCTCCGTGGAAATATCTGCCCTGGTATCAATTTATAGGTAACACCTATAAGTGACATGATATGATATGTGTCTTTCACTTTCTGACTTACTCCAAGTCACGTGATTACCTCTAGACTCATCTACGGTGCTGCAAATGGCATTGTGTGTTTCTTTTCCTTGGCGAATATTCTGTCTTAGCGAGGTCCATTTTCTGCAATGTGATTCCCTGAGGGCTGAGGATTAGCTGACCTGGGCAGCCTGACCCTGCCGGCAAGCCCTCCCCAGGTGTGCCTGGGTTGAGGTCAATATAAACAGCACTCCAGGCAGCAATAGCCCCTGCAGCTGTGCCTGACTCCATATTCTCTGCCCCGTCAGCAGTCTCGGGGCTGTGCTGGTGGGAGGGTGTGAGGGTCCACGGCTTTGTGGGTGGCCCGGTGTGAGTGGGGCTCTGCTGGACTTTCTGCAGGAGTTGCCAGGCTGCCACCTGTAAAGAAGAGGATGTGTCACCCATAACTTCCACTGGAATATCTCTCCGGGCTGAGGTGAGGAAGGAAAAAAAGGAGTGGGGGCCGGGACAGGAGGGGTATCTCAGGCAGGGCAATGGAAAGCTTCCAGAAGAGCGCCCGTGGCCAGGACCATCCTGGCTGACCTGCAGGCACCAAGGTGGCCTGCGTGCTGTCGCTGGTGTGGCTCCACGGCCCTTCCTCTAGGCTTTCAAGCCCTTGTACATATTCAGGTGTTTCACCTGGGAAGGGTGGGAACAGTTCAGCAGCAGCTGGCCTGGGGCTCAGCTCATGTTTACTCACAGAGGCCTCAGCACGGTCCCCCAGCTTTGCACTAAGGACGCTCCTTGCGTGGGCGGGCGGGGCTGCTGGCTCTATGGGAGATGATTCCCCACCTCTGACCAATTTCAGAATTGTTTACCACTGGAGCAAGTGCCTTGGTAGTGTTTTCCTCTGTATAACTGTTAGGTTCAGTTTTTTTTTTTTTGGTTCAAGTTAGATTTTATTCCTCTTTTATGTATTTATGGATATAAGCATGGAAATAATTCATTCTTATAAATACATCAGTGTGAATGGAAGAACATTTTTTCTGTTTTATTTTTACATTTTATTTTTAAAATTTTTGAAATTATTTTTATTTATTTTTTTTATACAGTAGGTTATTATTAGTTATCTATTTTATGTATAGACATGTATACAGGTCAATCCCAAACTCCCAACTCATCCCACCACCACCATCCCATGGCTTCCCCCACTTTGTGTCCATACGTTTGTTCTCTACCTCTGTGTCTCTATTTCTGCCCTGCCAACCAGTTCATCTGTAGCATTTTTCTAGGTTCCACATATAGCCATTAATATACAATATTTGTTTTTCTCTTTCTGACTTACTTCACTCTGTATGACAGTCTCTAGATCCATCAACTTCTCTACAAATGACCCAGTTTCATTCCTTTTTATGGCTGAGTAATATTCCATTTTATATATGTACCACATCTTTATCCATTCGTCTCTCTGTGGGCATTTAGGTTGCTTCCATTACCTGGCTATTGTAAATAGTGCTGCAATGAACATTGTGGTGAATGTGTCTTTGTGATTTTTGGTTTTCTGTGGGTATATGCCCAGAAGTGGGATTGCTGGATCCTATTGTAATTCTGTTTTTAGATTTTTAAAGGAACCTCCATACTGTTCTCCATAGTGACTGTATCAATTTACATTCCCACCAATAGCGGAAGAGGGTTCCTTTTGTCCACACGCTCCCCAGAATTTGTTGTTTGTAGATTATCTGATGATGCCGATTCTAACAGGTTGAGGTCTTACCTCATTGTAGTTTTGATTTGCATTTCTCTAATAATTAGTGATGTTGAGCAGCTTTTCATGTGCGTCTTGGCCATCTCTGTGTCTTCTTTGAAGAAACGTCTATTTAGATCTTCTGCCCATTTTTGTATTGGGTTGTTTGTTGTATTAATATTAAGCTGCATGAGCTGTATATATATATTGGAGATTAGACCTTTGTCCATTGATTCGTTTGTGAACGTTTTCGCCCCTTCTGAGGGTTACCTTTTTCCATTCCCGTTTTTTTAACAAAGAGAGAAAGAAAGCAAAAGAATCAGAACACTAATGTGCGTGAAATATGCCTCTTGAAACTGTCGTTTTGAAATATGGACGTCTTTTGAATTTTTTGGTCGATATATGACCCCAGGATTTGTTTTCAGGACAGGTGTCATTTACAGGCTGTAATGATTAGGAATATCCACTGACCATTAGCGCTGGGATTAAAGCTGCTGTTGTGTGAAACGGCCACAAGGTGGCAGCAGTTCTCCCTTACCAAATCTGGTTACTAGGGCAGCAGAGCCTCAATGGAAGTCGCGTTCTAGATTGGAATTTAGAACGGAATGTGCCAGGAGAAAGCCCCTCAAGTTTTTCTCACTACTTCTTGTTCGTGTTTTTAATTTAATTTTTTATTTTTTATTACAGCAAGTTTGAGTACAACGTTTAGCTTGTTGAAGGTGTGCAAGAGGTGGTTCTTTAACACATATACATATGTCTGTTCTTCCTGGGATCCTTTTCCCATGTACGTTATGACAGAATGTTGAGTAGTCTTCTCTTGGTACTCCGTAGGTCTTTGGTGATTATATATGTCTACTGTGTTTGTATATGTCTGTTAACCCCAATATCGTAATGAATTCAATCCTCACACCTTTCCTTTGGTGAACCATAAGTTTGTTTAATGAATCTGTGATTGCCCTTCTCCGTGGAAATATCTGCCCTGGTATCAATTTATAGGTAACACCTATAAGTGATATGATATGATATGTGTCTTTCACTTTCTGACTTACTCCAAGTCACGTGATTACCTCTAGACTCATCTACGGTGCTGCAAATGGCATTGTGTGCTTTTTTTCCTTGGCTAATATTCTGTCTTAGCGAGGTCCATTTTCTGCAATGTGATTCCCTGAGGGCTGAGGATTATCTGACCTGGGCAGCCTGACCCTGCCGGCAAGCCCTCCCCAGGTGTGCCTGGGTTGAGGTCAATATAAACAGCACTCCAGGCAGCAATAGCCCCTGCAGCTGTGCCTGACTCCATATTCTCTGCCCCGTCAGCAGTCTCGGGGCTGTGCTGGTGGGAGGGTGTGAGGGTCCACGGCTTTGTGGGTGGCCCGGTGTGAGTGGGGCTCTGCTGGACTTTCGGCAGGAGTTGCCAGGCTGCCACCTGTAAAGAAGAGGATGTGTCACCCATAACTTCCACTGGAGTATCTCTCCGGGCTGAGGTGAGTAAGGAAAAAAAGGAGTGGGGGCCGGGACAGGAGGGGTATCTCAGGCAGGGCAATGGAAAGCTTCCAGAAGAGCGCCCGTGGCCAGGACCATCCTGGCTGACCTGCAGTCACCAAGTTGGCCTGCGTGCTTTCGCTGGTGTGGCTCCACGGCCCTTCCTCTAGGCTTTCAAGCCCTTGTACATATTCAGGTGTTTCACCTGGGAAGGGTGGGAACAGTTCAGCAGCAGCTGGCCTGGGGCTCAGCTCACGTTTACTCACAGAGGCCTCGGCACGGTCCCCCAGCTTTGCAATAAGGACGCTCCTTGCGTGGGCGGGTGGGGCTGCTGGCTGTATGGGAGATGATTCCCCACCTCTGACCAATTTCAGAATTGTTTACCACAGGAGCAAGTGCTTTGGTAGTGTTTTCCTCTGTATAACTGTTAGGTTCAGTTTTTTTTTTTCTTTTTTGGTTCAAGTTAGATTTTATTCCTCTTTTATGTATTTATGGATATAAGCATGGAAATAATTCATTCTTATAAATACATCAGTGTGAATGGAAGAACATTTTTTCTGTTTTATTTTTACATTTTATTTTTAAAATTTTTGAAATTTAATTTTATTTATTTTTTTTATACAGTAGGTTATTATTAGTTACCTATTTTATGCATAGACATGTATACAGGTCAATCCCAATCTCCCAACTCATCCCACCACCACCACCCCATGGCTTCCCACACTTTGTGTCCATACGTTTGTTCTCTACCTCTGTGTCTCTATTTCTGCCCTGCAAACCAGTTCATCTGTAGCATTTTTCTAGGTTCCACATATAGGCATTAATATACAATATTTGTTTTTCTCTTTCTGACTTACTTCACTCTGTATGACAGTCTCTAGATCCATCAACTTCTCTACAAATGACCCAGTTTCATTCCTTTTTATGGCTGAGTAATATTCCATTTTATATATGTACCACATCTTTATCCATTCGTCTGTCTGTGGGCATTTAGGTTGCTTCCATTACCTGGCTATTGTAAATAGTGCTGCAATGAACATTTTGGTGAATGTGTCTTTGTGATTTTTGATTTTCTCTGGGTATATGCCCAGAAGTGGGATTGCTGGATCCTATTGTAATTCTGTTTTTAGTTTTTTAAAGGAACCTCCATACTGTTCTCCATAGTGACTGTATCAATTTACATTCCCACCAATAGCGGAAGAGGGTTCCTTTTGTCCACAACCTCCCCAGAATTTGTTGTTTGTAGATTATCTGATGATGCCGATTCTAACAGGTGTGAGGTCTTACCTCATTGTAGTTTTGATTTGCATTTCTCTAATAATTAGTGATGTTGAGCAGCTTTTCATGTGCGTCTTGGCCATCTCTGTGTCTTCTTTGAAGAAACGTCTATTTAGATCTTCTGCCCATTTTTGTATTGGGTTGTTTGTTGTATTAATATTAAGCTGCATGAGCTGTTTATATATATTGGAGATTAAACCTTTGTCTATTGATTCGTTTGTGAAAGTTTTCGCCCCTTCTGTGGGTTGCCTTTTTCCATTCCCGTTTTTTTAACAAAGAAAGAAAGAAATCAAAAGAAGCAGAACACTAATGTGCGTGAAATATGCCTCTTGAAAGTGTCGTTTTGAAATATGGACGTCTTTTGAATTTTTTGGTCGATATATGACCCCAGGATTTGTTTTCAGGGCAGGTGTCATTTACAGGCCTGTAATGATTTGGAATATCCACTGACCATTAGCGCTGGGATTAAAGCTGCTGTTGTGTGAAACGGCCACAAGGTGGCAGCAGTTCTCCCTTACCAAATCTGGTTACTAGGGCAGCAGAGCCTCAATGGAAGTCGCGTTCTAGATTGGAATGTAGAACGGAAT
Organism: Mesoplodon bidens; assembly: GCF_964165515.1. NCBI lineage: Eukaryota > Metazoa > Chordata > Mammalia > Artiodactyla > Ziphiidae > Mesoplodon > Mesoplodon bidens. The sequence continues at coordinate 146,121 of NW_027671564.1, forward strand.
GTACCAGGAGAAAGCCCCTCAAGTTTTTCTCACTAATTCTTGTTCGTGTTTTTAATTTAATTTTTTATATTTTATTACAGCAAGTTTGAGTACAATGTTTAGCTTGTTGTAGGTGTGCAAGAGGTGGTTCTTTTACACATATACATATGTCTGTTCTTCCTGGGATCCTTTTCCCATGTTCGTTATGACAGAATGTTGAGTAGTCTTCTCTTGGTACTCCGTAGGTCTTTGGTGATTATATATGTCTACTGTGTTTGTATATGTCTGTTATCCCCAATATCGTAATGAATTCAATCCTCACACCTTTCCTTTGGTGAACCATAAGTTTGTTTAATGAATCTGTGATTGCCCTTCTCCGTGGAAATATCTGCCCTGGTATCAATTTATAGGTAACACCTATAAGTGATATGATATGATATGTGTCTTTCACTTTCTGACTTACTCCAAGTCACGTGATTACCTCTAGACTCATCTACGGTGCTGCAAATGGCATTGTGTGCTTCTTTTCCTTGGGTAATATTCTGTCTTAGCGAGGTCCATTTTCTGCAATGTGATTGCCTGAGGGCTGAGGATTAGCTGACCTGGGCAGCCTGACCCTGCCGGCAAGCACTCCCCAGGTGTGCCTGGGTTGAGGTCAATATAAACAGCACTCCAGGCAGCAATAGCCCCTGCAGCTGTGCCTGACTCCATATTCTCTGCCCCGTCAGCAGTCTCGGGGCTGTGGTGGTGGGAGGGTGTGAGGGTCCACGGCTTTGTGGGTGGCCCGGTGTGAGTGGGGCTCTGCTGGACTTTCTGCAGGAGTTGCCAGGCTGCCACCTGTAAAGAAGAGGATGTGTCACCCATAACTTCCACTGGAATATCTCTCCGGGCTGAGGTGAGTAAGGAAAAAAAAGGAGTGGGGGCCGGGACAGGAGGGGTATCTAAGGCAGGGCAATGGAAAGCTTCCAGAAGAGCGCCCGTGGCCAAGACCATCCTGGCTGACCTGCAGGCACCAAGGTGGCCAGCGTGCTGTCGCTGGTGTGGCTCCACGGCCCTTCCTCTAGGCTTTCAAGCCCTTGTACATATTCAGGTGTTTCACCTGGGAAGGGTGGGAACAGTTCAGCAGCAGCTGGCCGGGGGCTCAGCTCACGTTTACTCACAGAGGCCTCGGCACGGTCCCCAAGCTTTGCAATAAGGATGCTCCTTGCGTGGGCGGGCGGGGCTGCTGGCTCTATGGGAGATGATTCCCCACCTCTGACCAATTTCAGAATTGTTTACCACTGGAGCAAGTGCCTTGGTAGTGTTTTCCTCTGTATAACTGTTAGGTTCAGATTTTTTTTTCTTTTTTGGTTCAAGTTAGATTTTATTCCTCTTTTATGTATTTATGGATATAAGCATGGAAATAATTCATTCTTATAAATACATCAGTGTGAATGGAAGAACATTTTTTCTGTTTTATTTTTACATTTTATTTTTAAAATTTTTGAAATTTAATTTTATTTATTTTTTTTATACAGTAGGTTATTATTAGTTAACTATTTTATGCATAGACATGTATACAGGTCAATCCCAATCTCCCAACTCATCCCACCACCACCACCCCATGGCTTCCCCCACTTTGTGTCCATACGTCTGTTCTCTACCTCTGTGTCTCTATTTCTGCCCTGCAAACCAGTTCATCTGTAGCATTTTTCTAGGTTCCACATATAGGCATTAATATACAATATTTGTTTTTCTCTTTCTGACTTACTTCACTCTGTATGACAGTCTCTAGATCCATCAACTTCTCTACAAATGACCCAGTTTCATTCCTTTTTATGGCTGAGTAATATTCCATTTTATATATGTACCACATCTTTATCCATTCGTCTGTCTGTGGCCATTTAGGTTGCTTCCATTACCTGGCTCTTGTAAATAGTGCTGCAATGAACATTGTGGTGAATGTGTCTTTGTGATTTATGGTTTTCTCTGGGTATATGCCCAGAAGTGGGATTGCTGGATCCTATTGTAATTCTGTTTTTAGTTTTTTAAAGGAACCTCCATACTGTTCTCCATAGTGACTGTATCAATTTACATTCCCACCAATAGCGGAAGAGGGTTCCTTTTGTCCACACCCTCCCCAGAATTTGTTGTTTGTAGATTATCTGATGATGCCGATTCTAACAGGTGTGAGGTCTTACCTCATTGTAGTTTTGATTTGCATTTCTCTAATAATTAGTGATGTTGAGCAGCTTTTCATGTGCGTCTTGGACATCTCTGTGTCTTCTTTGAAGAAACGTCTATTTAGATCTTCTGCCCATTTTTGTATTGGGTTGTTTGTTGTATTAATATTAAGCTGCATGAGCTGTTTATATATATTGGAGATTAAACCTTTGTCCATTGATTCGTTTGTGAAAGTTTTCGCCCCTTCTGAGGGTTGCCTTTTTCCATTCCCGTTTTTTTAACAAAGAAAGAATGAAATCAAAAGAAGCAGAACACTATTGTGCGTGAAATATTTCTCTTGAAAGTGTCGTTTTGAAATATGGACGTCTTTTGAATTTTTTGGTCGATATATGACCCCAGGATTTGTTTTCAGGGCAGGTGTCATTTACAGGCCTGTAATGATTTGGAATATCCACGGACCATTAGCGCTGGGATTAAAGCTGCTGTTGTGTGAAACGGCCACAAGGTGGCAGCAGTTCTCCCTTACCAAATCTGGTTACTAGGGCAGCAGAGCCTCAATGGAAGTCGCGTTCTAGATTGGAATGTAGAACGGAATGTACCAGGAGAAAGCCCCTCAAGTTTTTCTCACTAATTCTTGTTCGTGTTTTTAATTTAATTTTTTATATTTTATTACAGCAAGTTTGAGTACAATGTTTAGCTTGTTGTAGGTGTGCAAGAGGTGGTTCTTTTACACATATACATATGTCTGTTCTTCCTGGGATCCTTTTCCCATGTACGTTATGACAGAATGTTGAGTAGTCTTCTCTTGGTACTCCGTAGGTCTTTGGTGATTATATATATCTACTGTGTTTGTATATGTCTGTTAACCCCAATATCGTAATGAATTCAATCCTCACACCTTTCCTTTGGTGAACCATAAGTTTGTTTAATGAATCTGTGATTGCCCTTCTCCGTGGAAATATCTGCCCTGGTATCAATTTATAGGTAACACCTATAAGTGATATGATATGATATGTGTCTTTCACTTTCTGACTTACTCCCAGTCACGTGATTACCTCTAGACTCATCTACGGTGCTGCAAATGGCATTGTGTGCTTCTTTTCCTTGGCGAATATTCTGTCTTAGCGAGGTCCATTTTCTGCAATGTGATTCCCTGAGGGCTGAGGATTAGCTGACCTGGGCAGCCTGACCCTGCCGGCAAGCCCTCCCCAGGTGTGCCTGGGTTGAGGTCAATATAAACAGCACTCCAGGCAGCAATAGCCCCTGCAGCTGTGCCTGACTCCATATTCTCTGCCCCGTCAGCAGTCTCGGGGCTGTGCTGGTGGGAGGGTGTGAGGGTCCACGGCTTTGTGGGTGGCCCGGTGTGAGTGGGGCTCTGCTGGACTTTCTGCAGGAGTTGCCAGGCTGCCACCTGTAAAGAAGAGGATGTGTCACCCATAACTTCCACTGGAATATCTCTCCGGGCTGAGGTGAGTAAGGAAAAAAAGGAGTGGGGGCCGGGACAGGAGGGGTATCTCAGGCAGGGCAATGGAAAGCTTCCAGAAAAGCGCCCGTGGCCAAGACCATCCTGGCTGACCTGCAGGCACCAAGGTGGCCTGCGTGCTGTCGCTGGTGTGGCTCCACGGCCCTTCCTCTAGGCTTTCAAGCCCTTGTACATATTCAGGTGTTTCACCTGGGAAGGGTGGGAACAGTTCAGCAGCAGCTGGCCTGGGGCTCAGCTCACGTTTACTCACAGAGGCCTCGGCACGGTCCCCCAGCTTTGCAATAAGGACGCTCCTTGCGTGGGCGGGCGGGGCTGCTGGCTCTATGGGAGATGATTCCCCACCTCTGACCAATTTCAGAATTGTTTACCACTGGAGCAAGTGCCTTGGTAGTGTTTTCCTCTGTATAACTGTTAGGTTCAGATTTTTTTTTCTTTTTTGGTTCAAGTTAGATTTTATTCCTCTTTTATGTATTTATGGATATAAGCATGGAAATAATTCATTCTTATAAATACATCAGTGTGAATGGAAGAACATTTTTTCTGTTTTATTTTTACATTTTATTTTTAAAATTTTTGAAATTTAATTTTATTTATTTTTTTTATACAGTAGGTTATTATTAGTTAACTATTTTATGCATAGACATGTATACAGGTCAATCCCAATCTCCCAACTCATCCCACCACCACCACCCCATGGCTTCCCCCACTTTGTGTCCATACGTTTGTTCTCTACCTCTGTGTCTCTATTTCTGCCCTGCAAACCAGTTCATCTGTAGCATTTTTCTAGGTTCCACATATAGGCATTAATATACAATATTTGTTTTTCTCTTTCTGACTTACTTCACTCTGTATGACAGTCTCTAGATCCATCAACTTCTCTACAAATGACCCAGTTTCATTCCTTTTTATGGCTGAGTAATATTCCATTTTATATATGTACCACATCTTTATCCATTCGTCTGTCTGTGGCCATTTAGGTTGCTTCCATTACCTGGCTCTTGTAAATAGTGCTGCAATGAACATTGTGGTGAATGTGTCTTTGTGATTTATGGTTTTCTCTGGGTATATGCCCAGAAGTGGGATTGCTGGATCCTATTGTAATTCTGTTTTTAGTTTTTTAAAGGAACCTCCATACTGTTCTCCATAGTGACTGTATCAATTTACATTCCCACCAATAGCGGAAGAGGGTTCATTTTGTCCACACCCTCCCCAGTATTTGTTGTTTGTAGATTATCTGATGATGCCGATTCTAACAGGTGTGAGGTCTTACCTCATTGTAGTTTTGATTTGCATTTCTCTAATAATTAGTGATGTTGAGCAGCTTTTCATGTGCGTCTTGGCCATCTCTGTGTCTTCTTTGAAGAAACGTCTATTTAGATCTTCTGCCCATTTTTGTATTGGGTTGTTTGTTGTATTAATATTAAGCTGCATGAGCTGTTTATATATATTGGAGATTAAACCTTTGTCCATTGATTCGTTTGTGAAAGTTTTCGCCCATTCTGAGGGTTGCCTTTTTCCATTCCCGTTTTTTCAACAAAGAAAGAATGAAATCAAAAGAAGCAGAACACTAATGTGCGTGAAATATGCCTCTTGAAAGTGTCGTTTTGAAATATGGACGTCTTTTGAATTTTTTGGTCGATATATGACCCCAGGATTTGTTTTCAGGGCAGGTGTCTTTTACAGGCCTGTAATGATTTGGAATATCCACTGACCATTAGCGCTGGGATTAAAGCTGCTGTTGTGTGAAACGGCCACAAGGTGGCAGCAATTCTCCCTTAACAAATCTGGTTACTAGGGCAGCAGAGCCTCAATGGAAGTCGCGTTCTAGATTGGAATATAGAACGGAATGTGCCAGGAGAAAGCCCCTCAAGTTTGTCTCACTACTTCTTGTTCGTGTTTTTAATTTAATTTTTTATTTTTTATTACGGCAAGTTTGAGTACAACGTTTAGCTTGTTGTAGGTGTGCAAGAGGTGGTTCTTTTACACATATACATATGTCTGTTCTTCCTGGGATCCTTTTCCCATGTTCGTTATGACAGAATGTTGAGTAGTCTTCTCTTGGTACTCCGTAGGTCTTTGGTGATTATATATGTCTACTGTGTTTGTATATGTCTGTTAACACCAATATCGTAATGAATTCAATCCTCACACCTTTCCTTTGGTGAACCATAAGTTTGTTTAATGAATCTGTGATTGCCCTTCTCCGTGGAAATATCTGCCCTGGTATCAATTTATAGGTAACACCTATAAGTGATATGATATGATATGTGTCTTTCACTTTCTGACTTACTCCAAGTCACGTGATTACCTCTAGACTCATCTACGGTGCTGCAAATGGCATTGTGTGCTTCTTTTCCTTGGCGAATATTCTGTCTTAGCGAGGTCCATTTTCTGCAATGTGATTCCCTGAGGGCTGAGGATTAGCTGACCTGGGCAGCCTGACCCTGCCGGCAAGCCCTCCCCAGGTGTGCCTGGGTGGAGGTCAATATAAACAGCACTCCAGGCAGCAATAGCCCCTGCAGCTGTGCTGACTCCATATTCTCTGCCCCGTCAGCAGTCTCGGGGCTGTGCTGGTGGGAGGGTGTGAGGGTCCACGGCTTTGTGGGTGGCCCGGTGTGAGTGGGGCTCTGCTGGACTTTCTGCAGGAGTTGCCAGGCTGCCACCTGTAAAGAAGAGGATGTGTCACCCATAACTTCCACTGGAATATCTCTCCGGGCTGAGGTGAGTAAGGAAAAAAAGGAGTGGGGGCCGGGACAGGAGGGGTATCTCAGGCAGGGCAATGGAAAGCTTCCAGAAAAGCGCCCGTGGCCAAGACCATCCTGGCTGACCTGCAGGCACCAAGGTGGCCTGCGTGCTGTCGCTGGTGTGGCTCCACGGCCCTTCCTCTAGGCTTTCAAGCCCTTGTACATATTCAGGTGTTTCACCTGGGAAGGGTGGGAACAGTTCAGCAGCAGCTGGCCTGTGGCTCAGCTCACGTTTACTCACAGAGGCCTCGGCACGGTCCCCCAGCTTTGCAATAAGGACGCTCCTTGCGTGGGCGGGCGGGGCTGCTGGCTCTATGGGAGATGATTCCCCACCTCTGACCAATTTCAGAATTGTTTACCACTGGAGCAAGTGCCTTGGTAGTGTTTTCCTCTGTATAACTGTTAGGTTCAGATTTTTTTTTCTTTTTTGGTTCAAGTTAGATTTTATTCCTCTTTTATGTATTTATGGATATAAGCATGGAAATAATTCATTCTTATAAATACATCAGTGTGAATGGAAGAACATTTTTTCTGTTTTATTTTTACATTTTATTTTTAAAATTTTTGAAATTTAATTTTATTTATTTTTTTTATACAGTAGGTTATTATTAGTTAACTATTTTATGCATAGACATGTATACAGGTCAATCCCAATCTCCCAACTCATCCCACCACCACCACCCCATGGCTTCCCCCACTTTGTGTCCATACGTTTGTTCTCTACCTCTGTGTCTCTATTTCTGCCCTGCAAACCAGTTCATCTGTAGCATTTTTCTAGGTTCCACATATAGGCATTAATATACAATATTTGTTTTTCTCTTTCTGACTTACTTCACTCTGTATGACAGTCTCTAGATCCATCAACTTCTCTACAAATGACCCAGTTTCATTCCTTTTTATGGCTGAGTAATATTCCATTTTATATATGTACCACATCTTTATCCATTCGTCTGTCTGTGGCCATTTAGGTTGCTTCCATTAGCTGGCTCTTGTAAATAGTGCTGCACTGAACATTGTGGTGAATGTGTCTTTGTGATATGGTTTTCTCTGGGTATATGCCCAGAAGTGGGATTGCTGGATCCTATTGTAATTCTGTTTTTAGTTTTTTAAAGGAACCTCCATACTGTTCTCCATAGTGACTGTATCAACTTACATTCCCACCAATAGCGGAAGAGGGTTCCTTTTGTCCACACCCTCCCCAGTATTTGTTGTTTGTAGATTATCTGATGATGCCGATTCTAACAGGTGTGAGGTCTTACCTCATTGTAGTTTTGATTTGCATTTCTCTAATAATTAGTGATGTTGAGCAGCTTTTCATGTGCGTCTTGGCCATCTCTGTGTCTTCTTTGAAGAAACGTCTATTTAGATCTTCTGCCCATTTTTGTATTGGGTTGTTTGTTGTATTAATATTAAGCTGCATGAGCTGTTTATATATATTGGAGATTAAACCTTTGTCCATTGATTCGTTTGTGAAAGTTTTCGCCCCTTCTGAGGGTTGCCTTTTTCCATTCCCGTTTTTTCAACAAAGAAAGAATGAAATCAAAAGAAGCAGAACACTAATGTGCGTGAAATATGCCTCTTGAAAGTGTCGTTTTGAAATATGGACGTCTTTTGAATTTTTTGGTCGATATATGACCCCAGGATTTGTTTTCAGGGCAGGTGTCATTTACAGGCCTGTAATGATTTGGAATATCCACTGACCATTAGCGCTGGGATTAAAGCTGCTGTTGTGTGAAACGGCCACAAGGTGGCAGCAGTTCTCCCTTAACAAATCTGGTTACTAGGGCAGCAGAGCCTCAATGGAAGTCGCGTTCTAGATTGGAATATAGAACGGAATGTGCCAGGAGAAAGCCCCTCAAGTTTGTCTCACTACTTCTTGTTCGTGTTTTTAATTTAATTTTTTATTTTTTATTACGGCAAGTTTGAGTACAACGTTTAGCTTGTTGTAGGTGTGCAAGAGGTGGTTCTTTTACACATATACATATGTCTGTTCTTCCTGGGATCCTTTTCCCATGTTCGTTATGACAGAATGTTGAGTAGTCTTCTCTTGGTACTCCGTAGGTCTTTGGTGATTATATATGTCTACTGTGTTTGTATATGTCTGTTAACCCCAATATCGTAATGAATTCAATCCTCACACCTTTCCTTTGGTGAACCATAAGTTTGTTTAATGAATCTGTGATTGCCCTTCTCCGTGGAAATATCTGCCCTGGTATCAATTTATAGGTAACACCTATAAGTGATATGATATGATATGTGTCTTTCACTTTCTGACTTACTCCAAGTCACGTGATTACCTCTAGACTCATCTACGGTGCTGCAAATGGCATTGTGTGCTTCTTTTCCTTGGCGAATATTCTGTCTTAGCGAGGTCCATTTTCTGCAATGTGATTCCCTGAGGGCTGAGGATTAGCTGACCTGGGCAGCCTGACCCTGCCGGCAAGCCCTCCCCAGGTGTGCCTGGGTTGAGGTCAATATAAACAGCACTCCAGGCAGCAATAGCCCCTGCAGCTGTGCCTGACTCCATATTCTCTGCCCCGTCAGCAGTCTCGGGGCTGTGCTGGTGGGAGGGTGTGAGGGTCCACGGCTTTGTGGGTGGCCCGGTGTGAGTGGGGCTCTGCTGGACTTTCTGCAGGAGTTGCCAGGCTGCCACCTGTAAAGAAGAGGATGTGTCACCCATAACTTCCACTGGAATATCTCTCCGGGCTGAGGTGAGTAAGGAAAAAAAGGAGTGGGGGCCGGGACAGGAGGGGTATCTCAGGCAGGGCAATGGAAAGCTTCCAGAAGAGCGCCCGTGGCCAAGACCATCCTGGCTGACCTGCAGGCACCAAGGTGGCCTGCGTGCTGTCGCTGGTGTGGCTCCACGGCCCTTCCTCTAGGTTTTCAAGCCCTTGTACATATTCAGGTGTTTCACCTGTGAAGGGTGGGAACAGTTCAGCAGCAGCTGGCCTGGGGCTCAGCTCACGTTTACTCACAGAGGCCTCGGCACTGTCCCCCAGCTTTGCAATAAGGACGCTCCTTGCGTGGGCGGGCGGGGCTGCTGGCTCTATGGGAGATGATTCCCCACCTCTGACCAATTTCAGAATTGTTTACCACTGGAGCAAGTGCCTTGGTAGTGTTTTCCTCTGTATAACTGTTAGGTTCAGATTTTTTTTTCTTTTTTGGTTCAAGTTAGATTTTATTCCTCTTTTATGTATTTATGGATATAAGCATGGAAATAATTCATTCTTATAAATACATCAGTGTGAATGGAAGAACATTTTTTCTGTTTTATTTTTACATTTTATTTTTAAAATTTTTGAAATTTAATTTTATTTATTTTTTTTATACAGTAGGTTATTATTAGTTAACTATTTTATGCATAGACATGTATACAGGTCAATCCCAATCTCCCAACTCATCCCACCACCACCACCCCATGGCTTCCCCCACTTTGTGTCCATACGTTTGTTCTCTACCTCTGTGTCTCTATTTCTGCCCTGCAAACCAGTTAATCTGTAGCATTTTTCTAGGTTCCACATATAGGCATTAATATACAATATTTGTTTTTCTCTTTCTGACTTACTTCACTCTGTATGACAGTCTCTAGATCCATCAACTTCTCTACAAATGACCCAGTTTCATTCCTTTTTATGGCTGAGTAATATTCCATTTTTTATATGTACCACATCTTTATCCATTCGTCTGTCTGTGGGCATTTAGGTTGCTTCCATTACCTGGCTCTTGTAAATAGTGCTGCAATGAACATTGTGGTGAATGTGTCTTTGTGATTTATGGTTTTCTCTGGGTATATGCCCAGAAGTGGGATTGCTGGATCCTATTGTAATTCTGTTTTTAGTTTTTTAAAGGAACCTCCATACTGATCTCCATAGTGACTGTATCAATTTACATTCCCAACAATAGCGGAAGAGGGTTCCTTTTGTCCACACCCTCCCCAGAATTTGTTGTTTGTAGATTATCTGATGATGCCGATTCTAACAGGTGTGAGGTCTTACCTCATTGTAGTTTTGATTTGCATTTCTCTAATAATTAGTGATGTTGAGCAGCTTTTCATGTGCGTCTTGGCCATCTCTGTGTCTTCTTTGAAGAAACGTCTATTTAGATCTTCTGCCCATTTTTGTATTGGGTTGTTTGTTGTATTAATATTAAGCTGCATGAGCTGTTTATATATATTGGAGATTAAACCTTTGTCCATTGATTCGTTTGTGAAAGTTTTCGCCCCTTCTGAGGGTTGCCTTTTTCCATTCCCGTTTTTTTAACAAAGAAAGAATGAAATCAAAAGAAGCAGAACACTAATGTGCGTGAAATATGCCTCTTGAAAGTGTCGTTTTGAAATATGGACGTCTTTTGAATTTTTTGGTCGATATATGACCCCAGGATTTGTTTTCAGGGCAGGTGTCATTTACAGGCCTGTAATGATTTGGAATATCCACTGACCATTAGCGCTGGGATTAAAGCTGCTGTTGTGTGAAACGGCCACAAGGTGGCAGCAGTTCTCCCTTACCAAATCTGGTTACTAGGGCAGCAGAGCCTCAATGGAAGTCGCGTTCTAGATTGGAATATAGAACGGAATGTGCCAGGAGAAAGCCCCTCAAGTTTGTCTCACTACTTCTTGTTCGTGTTTTTAATTTAATTTTTTATTTTTTATTACAGCAAGTTTGAGTACAACGTTTAGCTTGTTGTAGGTGTGCAAGAGGTGGTTCTTTTACACATATACATATGTCTGTTCTTCCTGGGATCCTTTTCCCATGTTCGTTATGACAGAATGTTGAGTAGTCTTCTCTTCGTACTCCGTAGGTCTTTGGTGATTATATATGTCTACTGTGTTTGTATATGTCTGTTAACCCCAATATCGTAATGAATTCAATCCTCACACCTTTCCTTTGGTGAACCATAAGTTTGTTTAATGAATCTGTGATTGCCCTTCTCCGTGGAAATATCTGCCCTGGTATCAATTTATAGGTAACACCTATAAGTGATATGATATGATATGTGTCTTTCACTTTCTGACTTACTCCAAGTCACGTGATTACCTCTAGACGCATCTACGGTGCTGCAAATGACATTGTGTGTTTCTTTTCCTTGGCGAATATTCTGTCTTAGCGAGGTCCATTTTCTGCAATGTGATTCCCTGAGGGCTGAGGATTAGCTTACCTGGGCAGCCTGACCCTGCCGGCAAGCCCTCCCCAGGTGTGCCTGGGTTGAGGTCAATATAAACAGCACTCCAGGCAGCAATAGCCCCTGCAGCTGTGCCTGACTCCATATTCTCTGCCCCGTCAGCAGTCTCGGGGCTGTGCTGGTGGGAGGGTGTGAGGGTCCACGGCTTTGTGGGTGGCCCGGTGTGAGTGGGGCTCTGCTGGACTTTCGGCAGGAGTTGCCAGGCTGCCACCTGTAAAGAAGAGGATGTGTCACCCATAACTTCCACTGGAGTATCTCTCCGGGCTGAGGTGAGGAAGGAAAAAAAGGAGTGGGGGCCGGGACAGGAGGGGTATCTCAGGCAGGGCAATGGAAAGCTTCCAGAAGAGCGCCCGTGGCCAGGACCATCCTGGCTGACCTGCAGTCACCAAGTTGGCCTGCGTGCTTTCGCTGGTGTGGCTCCACGGCCCTTCCTCTAGGCTTTCAAGCCCTTGTACATATTCAGGTGTTTCACCTCTGAAGGGTGGGAACAGTTCAGCAGCAGCTGGCCTGGGGCTCAGCTCACGTTTACTCACAGAGGCCTCGGCACGGTCCCCCAGCTTTGCAATAAGGACGCTCCTTGCGTGGGCGGGTGGGGCTGCTGGCTCTATGGGAGATGATTCCCCACCTCTGACCAATTTCAGAATTGTTTACCACTGGAGCAAGTGCCTTGGTAGTGTTTTCCTCTGTATAACTGTTAGGTTCAGTTTTTTTTTTTCTTTTTTGGTTCAAGTTAGATTTTATTCCTCTTTTATGTATTTATGGATATAAGCATGGAAATAATTCATTCTTATAAATACATCAGTGTGAATGGAAGAACATTTTTTCTGTTTTATTTTTACATTTTATTTTTAAAATTTTTGAAATTTAATTTTAATTATTTTTTTTATACAGTAGGTTATTATTAGTTATCTATTTTATGCATAGACATGTATACAGGTCAATCCCAATCTCCCAACTCATCCCACCACCACCACCCCATGGCTTCCCCCACTTTGTGTCAATACGTTTGTTCTCTACCTCTGTGTCTCTATTTCTGCCCTGCAAACCAGTTCATCTGTAGCATTTTTCTAGGTTCCACATATAGGCATTAATATCCAATATTTGTTTTTCTCTTTCTGACTTACTTCACTCTGTATGACAGTCTCTAGATCCATCAACTTCTCTACAAATGACCCAGTTTCATTCCTTTTTATGGCTGAGTAATATTCCATTTTATATATGTACCCCATCTTTATCCATTCGTCTGTCTGTGGGCATTTAGGTTGCTTCCATTACCTGGCTATTGTAAATAGTGCTGCAATGAACATTTTGGTGAATGTGTCTTTGTGATTTTTGGTTTTCTCTGGGTATATGCCCAGAAGTGGGATTGCTGGATCCTATTGTAATTCTGTTTTTAGTTTTTTAAAGGAACCTCCATACTGTTCTCCATAGTGACTGTATCAATTTACATTCCCACCAATAGCGGAAGAGGGTTCCTTTTGTCCACACCCTCCCCAGAATTTGTTGTTTGTAGATTATCTGATGATGCCGATTCTAACAGGTGTGAGGTCTTACCTCATTGTAGTTTTGATTTGCATTTCTCTAATAATTAGTGATGTTGAGCAGCTTTTCATGTGCGTCTTGGCCATCTCTGTGTCTTCTTTGAAGAAACGTCTATTTAGATCTTCTGCCCATTTTTGTATTGGGTTGTTTGTTGTATTAATATTAAGCTGCATGAGCTGTTTATATATATTGGAGATTAAACCTTTGTCCATTGATTCGTTTGTGAAAGTTTTCGCCCCTTCTGAGGGTTGCCTTTTTCCATTCCAGTTTTTTTAACAAAGAAAGAATGAAATCAAAAGAAGCAGAACACTAATGTGCGTGAAATATGCCTCTTGAAAGTGTCGTTTTGAAATATGGACGTCTTTTGAATTTTTTGGTCGATATATGACCCCAGGATTTGTTTTCAGGGCAGGTGTCATTTACAGGCCTGTAATGATTTGGAATATCCACTGACCATTAGCGCTGGGATTAAAGCTGCTGTTGTGTGAAACGGCCACAAGGTGGCAGCAGTTCTCCGTTACCAAATCTGGTTACTAGGGCAGCAGAGCCTCAATGGAAGTCGCGTTCTAGATTGGAATATAGAACGGAATGTGCCAGGAGAAAGCCCCTCAAGTTTGTCTCACTACTTCTTGTTCGTGTTTTTAATTTAATTTTTTATTTTTTATTACAGCAAGTTTGAGTACAACGTTTAGCTTGTTGTAGGTGTGCAAGAGGTGGTTCTTTTACACATATACATATGTCTGTTCTTCCTGGGATCCTTTTCCCATGTTCGTTATGACAGAATGTTGAGTAGTCTTCTCTTGGTACTCTGTAGGTCTTTGGTGATTATATATGTCTACTGTGTTTGTATATGTCTGTTAACCCCAATATCGTAATGAATTCAATCCTCACACCTTTCCTTTGGTGAACCATAAGTTTGTTTAATGAATCTGTGATTGCCCTTCTCCGTGGAAATATCTGCCCTGGTATCAATTTATAGGTAACACCTATAAGTGATATGATATGATATGTGTCTTTCACTTTCTGACTTACTCCAAGTCACGTGATTACCTCTAGACTCATCTACGGTGCTGCAAATGGCATTGTGTGTTTCTTTTCCTTGGCGAATATTCTGTCTTAGCGAGGTCCATTTTCTGCAATGTGATTCCCTGAGGGCTGAGGATTAGCTTACCTGGGCAGCCTGACCCTGCCGGCAAGCCCTCCCCAGGTGTGCCTGGGTTGAGGTCAATATAAACAGCACTCCAGGCAGCAATAGCCCATGCAGCTGTGCCTGACTCCATATTCTCTGCCCCGTCAGCAGTCTCGGGGCTGTGCTGGTGGGAGGGTGTGAGGGTCCACGGCTTTGTGGGTGGCCCGGTGTGAGTGGGGCTCTGCTGGACTTTCTGCAGGAGTTGCCAGGCTGCCACCTGTAAAGAAGAGGATGTGTCACCCATAACTTCCACTGGAGTATCTCTCCGGGCTGAGGTGAGGAAGGAAAAAAAGGAGTGGGGGCCGGGACAGGAGGGGTATCTCAGGCAGGGCAATGGAAAGCTTCCAGAAGAGCGCCCGTGGCCAGGACCATCCTGGCTGACCTGCAGTCACCAAGTTGGCCTGCGTGCTTTCGCTGGAGTGGCTCCACGGCCCTTCCTCTAGGCTTTCAAGCCCTTGTACATATTCAGGTGTTTCACCTGGGAAGGGTGGGAACAGTTCAGCAGCAGCTGGCCTGGGGCTCAGCTCACGTTTACTCACAGAGGCCTCGGCACGGTCCCCCAGCTTTGCAATAAGGACGCTCCTTGCGTGGGCGGGTGGGGCTGCTGGCTCTATGGGAGATGATTCCCCACCTCTGACCAATTTCAGAATTGTTTACCACTGGAGCAAGTGCCTTGGTAGTGTTTTCCTCTGTATAACTGTTAGGTTCAGTTTTTTTTTTCTTTTTTGGTTCAAGTTAGATTTTATTCCTCTTTTATGTATTTATGGATATAAGCATGGAAATAATTCATTCTTATAAATACATCAGTGTGAATGGAAGAACATTTTTTCTGTTTTATTTTTACATTTTATTTTTAAAATTTTTGAAATTTAATTTTAATTATTTTTTTTATACAGTAGGTTATTATTAGTTATCTATTTTATGCATAGACATGTATACAGGTCAATCCCAATCTCCCAACTCATCCCACCACCACCACCCCATGGCTTCCCCCACTTTGTGTCCATACGTTTGTTCTCTACCTCTGTGTCTCTATTTCTGCCCTGCAAACCAGTTCATCTGTAGCATTTTTCTAGGTTCCACATATAGGCATTAATATCCAATATTTGTTTTTCTCTTTCTGACTTACTTCACTCTGTATGACAGTCTCTAGATCCATCAACTTCTCTACAAATGACCCAGTTTCATTCCTTTTTATGGCTGAGTAATATTCCATTTTATATATGTACCCCATCTTTATCCATTCGTCTGTCTGTGGGCATTTAGGTTGCTTCCATTACCTGGCTATTGTAAATAGTGCTGCAATGAACATTTTGGTGAATGTGTCTTTGTGATTTTTGGTTTTCTCTGGGTATATGCCCAGAAGTGGGATTGCTGGATCCTATTGTAATTCTGTTTTTAGTTTTTTAAAGGAACCTCCATACTGTTCTCCATAGTGATGTATCAATTTACATTCCCACCAATAGCGGAAGAGGGTTCCTTTTGTCCACACCCTCCCCAGAATTTGTTGTTTGTAGATTATCTGATGATGCCGATTCTAACAGGTGTGAGGTCTTACCTCATTGTAGTTTTGATTTGCATTTCTCTAATAATTAGTGATGTTGAGCAGCTTTTCATGTGCGTCTTGGCCATCTCTGTGTCTTCTTTGAAGAAACGTCTATTTAGATCTTCTGCCCATTTTTGTATTGGGTTGTTTGTTGTATTAATATTAAGCTGCATGAGCTGTTTATATATATTGGAGATTAAACCTTTGTCCATTGATTCGTTTGTGAAAGTTTTCGCCCCTTCTGAGGGTTGCCTTTTTCCATTCCAGTTTTTTTAACAAAGAAAGAATGAAATCAAAAGAAGCAGAACACTAATGTGCGTGAAATATGCCTCTTGAAAGTGTCGTTTTGAAATATGGACGTCTTTTGAATTTTTTGGTCGATATATGACCCCAGGATTTGTTTTCAGGGCAGGTGTCATTTACAGGCCTGTAATGATTTGGAATATCCACTGACCATTAGCGCTGGGATTAAAGCTGCTGTTGTGTGAAACGGCCACAAGGTGGCAGCAGTTCTCCGTTACCAAATCTGGTTACTAGGGCAGCAGAGCCTCAATGGAAGTCGCGTTCTAGATTGGAATATAGAACGGAATGTGCCAGGAGAAAGCCCCTCAAGTTTGTCTCACTACTTCTTGTTCGTGTTTTTAATTTAATTTTTTATTTTTTATTACAGCAAGTTTGAGTACAACGTTTAGCTTGTTGTAGGTGTGCAAGAGGTGGTTCTTTTACACATATACATATGTCTGTTCTTCCTGGGATCCTTTTCCCATGTTCGTTATGACAGAATGTTGAGTAGTCTTCTCTTGGTACTCTGTAGGTCTTTGGTGATTATATATGTCTACTGTGTTTGTATATGTCTGTTAACCCCAATATCGTAATGAATTCAATCCTCACACCTTTCCTTTGGTGAACCATAAGTTTGTTTAATGAATCTGTGATTGCCCTTCTCCGTGGAAATATCTGCCCTGGTATCAATTTATAGGTAACACCTATAAGTGATATGATATGATATGTGTCTTTCACTTTCTGACTTACTCCAAGTCACGTGATTACCTCTAGACTCATCTACGGTGCTGCAAATGGCATTGTGTGTTTCTTTTCCTTGGCGAATATTCTGTCTTAGCGAGGTCCATTTTCTGCAATGTGATTCCCTGAGGGCTGAGGATTAGCTTACCTGGGCAGCCTGACCCTGCCGGCAAGCCCTCCCCAGGTGTGCCTGGGTTGAGGTCAATATAAACAGCACTCCAGGCAGCAATAGCCCCTGCAGCTGTGCCTGACTCCATATTCTCTGCCCCGTCAGCAGTCTCGGGGCTGTGCTGGTGGGAGGGTGTGAGGGTCCACGGCTTTGTGGGTGGCCCGGTGTGAGTGGGGCTCTGCTGGACTTTCTGCAGGAGTTGCCAGGCTGCCACCTGTAAAGAAGAGGATGTGTCACCCATAACTTCCACTGGAGTATATCTCCGGGCTGAGGTGAGGAAGGAAAAAAAGGAGTGGGGGCCGGGACAGGAGGGGTATCTCAGGCAGGGCAATGGAAAGCTTCCAGAAGAGCGCCCGTGGCCAGGACCATCCTGGCTGACCTGCAGTCACCAAGTTGGCCTGCGTGCTTTCGCTGGAGTGGCCCCACGGCCCTTCCTCTAGGCTTTCAAGCCCTTGTACATATTCAGGTGTTTCACCTGGGAAGGGTGGGAACAGTTCAGCAGCAGCTGGCCTGGGGCTCAGCTCACGTTTACTCACAGAGGCCTCGGCACGGTCCCCCAGCTTTGCAATAAGGACGCTCCTTGCGTGGGCGGGTGGGGCTGCTGGCTCTATGGGAGATGATTCCCCACCTCTGACCAATTTCAGAATTGTTTACCACTGGAGCAAGTGCCTTGGTAGTGTTTTCCTCTGTATAACTGTTAGGTTCAGTTTTTTTTTTCTTTTTTGGTTCAAGTTAGATTTTATTCCTCTTTTATGTATTTATGGATATAAGCATGGAAATAATTCATTCTTATAAATACATCAGTGTGAATGGAAGAACATTTTTTCTGTTTTATTTTTACATTTTATTTTTAAAATTTTTGAAATTTAATTTTAATTATTTTTTTATACAGTAGGTTATTATTAGTTATCTATTTTATGCATAGACATGTATACAGGTCAATCCCAATCTCCCAACTCATCCCACCACCACCACCCCATGGCTTCCCCCACTTTGTGTCCATACGTTTGTTCTCTACGTCTGTGTCTCTATTTCTGCCCTGCAAACCAGTTCATCTGTAGCATTTTTCTAGGTTCCACATATAGGCATTAATATCCAATATTTGTTTTTCTCTTTCTGACTTACTTCACTCTGTATGACAGTCTCTAGATCCATCAACTTCTCTACAAATGACCCAGTTTCATTCCTTTTTATGGCTGAGTAATATTCCATTTTATATATGTACCACATCTTTATCCATTCGTCTGTCTGTGGGCATTTAGGTTGCTTCCATTACCTGGCTATTGTAAATAGTGCTGCAATGAACATTTTGGTGAATGTGTCTTTGTGATTTTTGGTTTTCTCTGGGTATATGCCCAGAAGTGGGATTGCTGGATCCTATTGTAATTCTGTTTTTAGTTTTTTAAAGGAACCTCCATACTGTTCTCCATAGTGACTGTATCAATTTACATTCCCACCAATAGCGGAAGAGGGTTCCTTTTGTCCACACCCTCCCCAGAATTTGTTGTTTGTAGATTATCTGATGATGCCGATTCTAACAGGTGTGAGGTCTTACCTCATTGTAGTTTTGATTTGCATTTCTCTAATAATTAGTGATGTTGAGCAGCTTTTCATGTGCGTCTTGGCCATCTCTGTGTCTTCTTTGAAGAAACGTCTATTTAGATCTTCTGCCCATTTTTGTATTGGGTTGTTTGTTGTATTAATATTAAGCTGCATGAGCTGTTTATATATATTGGAGATTAAACCTTTGTCCATTGATTCGTTTGTGAAAGTTTTCGCCCCTTCTGAGGGTTGCCTTTTTCCATTCCCGTTTTTTTAACAAAGAAAGAAAGAAATCAAAAGAAGCAGAACACTAATGTGCGTGAAATATGCCTCTTGAAACTGTCGTTTTGAAATATGGACGTTTTTTGAATTTTTTGGTCGATATATGACCCCAGGATTTGTTTTCAGGGCAGGTGTCATTTACAGGCCTGTAATGATTTGGAATATCCACTGACCATTAGCGCTGGGATTAAAGCTGCTGTTGTGTGAAACGGCCACAAGGTGGCAGCAGTTCTCCCTTACCAAATCTGGTTACTAGGGCAGCAGAGCCTCAATGGAAGTTGCGTTCTAGATTGGAATGTAGAACGGAATGTACCAGGAGAAAGCCCCTCAAGTTTTTCTCACTAATTCTTGTTCGTGTTTTTAATTTAATTTTTTATATTTTATTACAGCAAGTTTGAGTACAATGTTTAGCTTGTTGTAGGTGTGCAAGAGGTGGTTCTTTTACACATATACATATGTCTGTTCTTCCTGGGATCCTTTTCCCATGTACGTTATGACAGAATGTTGAGTAGTCTTCTCTTGGTACTCCGTAGGTCTTTGGTGATTATATATGTCTACTGTGTTTGTATATGTCTGTTAACCCCAATATCGTAATGAATTCAATCCTCACACCTTTCCTTTGGTGAACCATAAGTTTGTTTAATGAATCTGTGATTGCCCTTCTCCGTGGAAATATCTGCCCTGGTATCAATTTATAGGTAACACCTATAAGTGATATGATATGATATGTGTCTTTCACTTTCTGACTTACTACAAGTCACGTGATTACCTCTAGACTCATCTACGGTGCTGCAAATGGCATTGTGTGCTTCTTTTCCTTGGCGAATATTCTGTCTTAGCGAGGTCCATTTTCTGCAATGTGATTCCCTGAGGGCTGAGGATTAGCTGACCTGGGCAGCCTGACCCTGCCGGCAAGCCCTCCCCAGGTGTGCCTGGGTTGAGGTCAATATAAACAGCACTCCAGGCAGCAATAGCCCCTGCAGCTGTGCCTGACTCCATATTCTCTGCCCCGTCAGCAGTCTCGGGGCTGTGCTGGTGGGAGGGTGTGAGGGTCCACGGCTTTGTGGGTGGCCCGGTGTGAGTGGGGCTCTGCTGGACTTTCGGCAGGAGTTGCCAGGCTGCCACCTGTAAAGAAGAGGATGTGTCACCCATAACTTCCACTGGAGTATCTCTCCGGGCTGAGGTGAGGAAGGAAAAAAAGGAGTGGGGGCCGGGACAGGAGGGGTATCTCAGGCAGGGCAATGGAAAGCTTCCAGAAGAGCGCCCGTGGCCAGGACCATCCTGGCTGACCTGCAGTCACCAAGTTGGCCTGCGTGCTTTCGCTGGTGTGGCTCCACGGCCCTTCCTCTAGGCTTTCAAGCCCTTGTACATATTCAGGTGTTTCACCTCTGAAGGGTGGGAACAGTTCAGCAGCAGCTGGCCTGGGGCTCAGCTCACGTTTACTCACAGAGGCCTCGGCACGGTCCCCCAGCTTTGCAATAAGGACGCTCCTTGCGTGGGCGGGTGGGGCTGCTGGCTCTATGGGAGATGATTCCCCACCTCTGACCAATTTCAGAATTGTTTACCACTGGAGCAAGTGCCTTGGTAGTGTTTTCCTCTGTATAACTGTTAGGTTCAGTTTTTTTTTTTCTTTTTTGGTTCAAGTTAGATTTTATTCCTCTTTTATGTATTTATGGATATAAGCATGGAAATAATTCATTCTTATAAATACATCAGTGTGAATGGAAGAACATTTTTTCTGTTTTATTTTTACATTTTATTTTTAAAATTTTTGAAATTTAATTTTAATTATTTTTTTTATACAGTAGGTTATTATTAGTTATCTATTTTATGCATAGACATGTATACAGGTCAATCCCAATCTCCCAACTCATCCCACCACCACCACCCCATGGCTTCCCCCACTTTGTGTCAATACGTTTGTTCTCTACCTCTGTGTCTCTATTTCTGCCCTGCAAACCAGTTCATCTGTAGCATTTTTCTAGGTTCCACATATAGGCATTAATATCCAATATTTGTTTTTCTCTTTCTGACTTACTTCACTCTGTATGACAGTCTCTAGATCCATCAACTTCTCTACAAATGACCCAGTTTCATTCCTTTTTATGGCTGAGTAATATTCCATTTTATATATGTACCACATCTTTATCCATTCGTCTGTCTGTGGGCATTTAGGTTGCTTCCATTACCTGGCTATTGTAAATAGTGCTGCAATGAACATTTTGGTGAATGTGTCTTTGTGATTTTTGGTTTTCTCTGGGTATATGCCCAGAAGTGGGATTGCTGGATCCTATTGTAATTCTGTTTTTAGTTTTTTAAAGGAACCTCCATACTGTTCTCCATAGTGACTGTATCAATTTACATTCCCACCAATAGCGGAAGAGGGTTCCTTTTGTCCACACCCTCCCCAGAATTTGTTGTTTGTAGATTATCTGATGATGCCGATTCTAACAGGTGTGAGGTCTTACCTCATTGTAGTTTTGATTTGCATTTCTCTAATAATTAGTGATGTTGAGCAGCTTTTCATGTGCGTCTTGGCCATCTCTGTGTCTTCTTTGAAGAAACGTCTATTTAGATCTTCTGCCCATTTTTGTATTGGGTTGTTTGTTGTATTAATATTAAGCTGCATGAGCTGTTTATATATATTGGAGATTAAACCTTTGTCCATTGATTCGTTTGTGAAAGTTTTCGCCCCTTCTGAGGGTTGCCTTTTTCCATTCCCGTTTTTTTAACAAAGAAAGAAAGAAATCAAAAGAAGCAGAACACTAATGTGCGTGAAATATGCCTCTTGAAACTGTCGTTTTGAAATATGGACGTTTTTTGAATTTTTTGGTCGATATATGACCCCAGGATTTGTTTTCAGGGCAGGTGTCATTTACAGGCCTGTAATGATTTGGAATATCCACTGACCATTAGCGCTGGGATTAAAGCTGCTGTTGTGTGAAACGGCCACAAGGTGGCAGCAGTTCTCCCTTACCAAATCTGGTTACTAGGGCAGCAGAGCCTCAATGGAAGTTGCGTTCTAGATTGGAATGTAGAACGGAATGTACCAGGAGAAAGCCCCTCAAGTTTTTCTCACTAATTCTTGTTCGTGTTTTTAATTTAATTTTTTATATTTTATTACAGCAAGTTTGAGTACAATGTTTAGCTTGTTGTAGGTGTGCAAGAGGTGGTTCTTTTACACATATACATATGTCTGTTCTTCCTGGGATCCTTTTCCCATGTACGTTATGACAGAATGTTGAGTAGTCTTCTCTTGGTACTCCGTAGGTCTTTGGTGATTATATATGTCTACTGTGTTTGTATATGTCTGTTAACCCCAATATCGTAATGAATTCAATCCTCACACCTTTCCTTTGGTGAACCATAAGTTTGTTTAATGAATCTGTGATTGCCCTTCTCCGTGGAAATATCTGCCCTGGTATCAATTTATAGGTAACACCTATAAGTGATATGATATGATATGTGTCTTTCACTTTCTGACTTACTACAAGTCACGTGATTACCTCTAGACTCATCTACGGTGCTGCAAATGGCATTGTGTGCTTCTTTTCCTTGGCGAATATTCTGTCTTAGCGAGGTCCATTTTCTGCAATGTGATTCCCTGAGGGCTGAGGATTAGCTGACCTGGGCAGCCTGACCCTGCCGGCAAGCCCTCCCCAGGTGTGCCTGGGTTGAGGTCAATATAAACAGCACTCCAGGCAGCAATAGCCCCTGCAGCTGTGCCTGACTCCATATTCTCTGCCCCGTCAGCAGTCTCGGGGCTGTGCTGGTGGGAGGGTGTGAGGGTCCACGGCTTTGTGGGTGGCCCGGTGTGAGTGGGGCTCTGCTGGACTTTCGGCAGGAGTTGCCAGGCTGCCACCTGTAAAGAAGAGGATGTGTCACCCATAACTTCCACTGGAGTATCTCTCCGGGCTGAGGTGAGGAAGGAAAAAAAGGAGTGGGGGCCGGGACAGGAGGGGTATCTCAGGCAGGGCAATGGAAAGCTTCCAGAAGAGCGCCCGTGGCCAGGACCATCCTGGCTGACCTGCAGTCACCAAGTTGGCCTGCGTGCTTTCGCTGGTGTGGCTCCACGGCCCTTCCTCTAGGCTTTCAAGCACTTGTACATATTCAGGTGTTTCACCTCTGAAGGGTGGGAACAGTTCAGCAGCAGCTGGCCTGGGGCTCAGCTCACGTTTACTCACAGAGGCCTCGGCACGGTCCCCCAGCTTTGCAATAAGGACGCTCCTTGCGTGGGCGGGTGGGGCTGCTGGCTCTATGGGAGATGATTCCCCACCTCTGACCAATTTCAGAATTGTTTACCACTGGAGCAAGTGCCTTGGTAGTGTTTTCCTCTGTATAACTGTTAGGTTCAGTTTTTTTTTTTCTTTTTTGGTTCAAGTTAGATTTTATTCCTCTTTTATGTATTTATGGATATAAGCATGGAAATAATTCATTCTTATAAATACATCAGTGTGAATGGAAGAACATTTTTTCTGTTTTATTTTTACATTTTATTTTTAAAATTTTTGAAATTTAATTTTAATTATTTTTTTTATACAGTAGGTTATTATTAGTTATCTATTTTATGCATAGACATGTATACAGGTCAATCCCAATCTCCCAACTCATCCCACCACCACCACCCCATGGCTTCCCCCACTTTGTGTCAATACGTTTGTTCTCTACCTCTGTGTCTCTATTTCTGCCCTGCAAACCAGTTCATCTGTAGCATTTTTCTAGGTTCCACATATAGGCATTAATATCCAATATTTGTTTTTCTCTTTCTGACTTACTTCACTCTGTATGACAGTCTCTAGATCCATCAACTTCTCTACAAATGACCCAGTTTCATTCCTTTTTATGGCTGAGTAATATTCCATTTTATATATGTACCCCATCTTTATCCATTCGTCTGTCTGTGGGCATTTAGGTTGCTTCCATTACCTGGCTATTGTAAATAGTGCTGCAATGAACATTTTGGTGAATGTGTCTTTGTGATTTTTGGTTTTCTCTGGGTATATGCCCAGAAGTGGGATTGCTGGATCCTATTGTAATTCTGTTTTTAGTTTTTTAAAGGAACCTCCATACTGTTCTCCATAGTGACTGTATCAATTTACATTCCCACCAATAGCGGAAGAGGGTTCCTTTTGTCCACACCCTCCCCAGAATTTGTTGTTTGTAGATTATCTGATGATGCCGATTCTAACAGGTGTGAGGTCTTACCTCATTGTAGTTTTGATTTGCATTTCTCTAATAATTAGTGATGTTGAGCAGCTTTTCATGTGCGTCTTGGCCATCTCTGTGTCTTCTTTGAAGAAACGTCTATTTAGATCTTCTGCCCATTTTTGTATTGGGTTGTTTGTTGTATTAATATTAAGCTGCATGAGCTGTTTATATATATTGGAGATTAAACCTTTGTCCATTGATTCGTTTGTGAAAGTTTTCGCCCCTTCTGAGGGTTGCCTTTTTCCATTCCAGTTTTTTTAACAAAGAAAGAATGAAATCAAAAGAAGCAGAACACTAATGTGCGTGAAATATGCCTCTTGAAAGTGTCGTTTTGAAATATGGACGTCTTTTGAATTTTTTGGTCGATATATGACCCCAGGATTTGTTTTCAGGGCAGGTGTCATTTACAGGCCTGTAATGATTTGGAATATCCACTGACCATTAGCGCTGGGATTAAAGCTGCTGTTGTGTGAAACGGCCACAAGGTGGCAGCAGTTCTCCCTTACCAAATCTGGTTACTAGGGCAGCAGAGCCTCAATGGAAGTCGCGTTCTAGATTGGAATATAGAACGGAATGTGCCAGGAGAAAGCCCCTCAAGTTTGTCTCACTACTTCTTGTTCGTGTTTTTAATTTAATTTTTTATTTTTTATTACAGCAAGTTTGAGTACAACGTTTAGCTTGTTGTAGGTGTGCAAGAGGTGGTTCTTTTACACATATACATATGTCTGTTCTTCCTGGGATCCTTTTCCCATGTTCGTTATGACAGAATGTTGAGTAGTCTTCTCTTGGTACTCTGTAGGTCTTTGGTGATTATATATGTCTACTGTGTTTGTATATGTCTGTTAACCCCAATATCGTAATGAATTCAATCCTCACACCTTTCCTTTGGTGAACCATAAGTTTGTTTAATGAATCTGTGATTGCCCTTCTCCGTGGAAATATCTGCCCTGGTATCAATTTATAGGTAACACCTATAAGTGATATGATATGATATGTGTCTTTCACTTTCTGACTTACTCCAAGTCACGTGATTACCTCTAGACTCATCTACGGTGCTGCAAATGGCATTGTGTGTTTCTTTTCCTTGGCGAATATTCTGTCTTAGCGAGGTCCATTTTCTGCAATGTGATTCCCTGAGGGCTGAGGATTAGCTTACCTGGGCAGCCTGACCCTGCCGGCAAGCCCTCCCCAGGTGTGCCTGGGTTGAGGTCAATATAAACAGCACTCCAGGCAGCAATAGCCCATGCAGCTGTGCCTGACTCCATATTCTCTGCCCCGTCAGCAGTCTCGGGGCTGTGCTGGTGGGAGGGTGTGAGGGTCCACGGCTTTGTGGGTGGCCCGGTGTGAGTGGGGCTCTGCTGGACTTTCTGCAGGAGTTGCCAGGCTGCCACCTGT
The DNA here is from genome assembly GCF_964165515.1 of Mesoplodon bidens. NCBI lineage: Eukaryota > Metazoa > Chordata > Mammalia > Artiodactyla > Ziphiidae > Mesoplodon > Mesoplodon bidens. The sequence continues at coordinate 171,564 of NW_027671564.1, forward strand.
AAAGAAGAGGATGTGTCACCCATAACTTCCACTGGAGTATCTCTCCGGGCTGAGGTGAGGAAGGAAAAAAAGGAGTGGGGGCCGGGACAGGAGGGGTATCTCAGGCAGGGCAATGGAAAGCTTCCAGAAGAGCGCCCGTGGCCAGGACCATCCTGGCTGACCTGCAGTCACCAAGTTGGCCTGCGTGCTTTCGCTGGAGTGGCTCCACGGCCCTTCCTCTAGGCTTTCAAGCCCTTGTACATATTCAGGTGTTTCACCTGGGAAGGGTGGGAACAGTTCAGCAGCAGCTGGCCTGGGGCTCAGCTCACGTTTACTCACAGAGGCCTCGGCACGGTCCCCCAGCTTTGCAATAAGGACGCTCCTTGCGTGGGCGGGTGGGGCTGCTGGCTCTATGGGAGATGATTCCCCACCTCTGACCAATTTCAGAATTGTTTACCACTGGAGCAAGTGCCTTGGTAGTGTTTTCCTCTGTATAACTGTTAGGTTCAGTTTTTTTTTTCTTTTTTGGTTCAAGTTAGATTTTATTCCTCTTTTATGTATTTATGGATATAAGCATGGAAATAATTCATTCTTATAAATACATCAGTGTGAATGGAAGAACATTTTTTCTGTTTTATTTTTACATTTTATTTTTAAAATTTTTGAAATTTAATTTTAATTATTTTTTTTATACAGTAGGTTATTATTAGTTATCTATTTTATGCATAGACATGTATACAGGTCAATCCCAATCTCCCAACTCATCCCACCACCACCACCCCATGGCTTCCCCCACTTTGTGTCCATACGTTTGTTCTCTACCTCTGTGTCTCTATTTCTGCCCTGCAAACCAGTTCATCTGTAGCATTTTTCTAGGTTCCACATATAGGCATTAATATCCAATATTTGTTTTTCTCTTTCTGACTTACTTCACTCTGTATGACAGTCTCTAGATCCATCAACTTCTCTACAAATGACCCAGTTTCATTCCTTTTTATGGCTGAGTAATATTCCATTTTATATATGTACCCCATCTTTATCCATTCGTCTGTCTGTGGGCATTTAGGTTGCTTCCATTACCTGGCTATTGTAAATAGTGCTGCAATGAACATTTTGGTGAATGTGTCTTTGTGATTTTTGGTTTTCTCTGGGTATATGCCCAGAAGTGGGATTGCTGGATCCTATTGTAATTCTGTTTTTAGTTTTTTAAAGGAACCTCCATACTGTTCTCCATAGTGATGTATCAATTTACATTCCCACCAATAGCGGAAGAGGGTTCCTTTTGTCCACACCCTCCCCAGAATTTGTTGTTTGTAGATTATCTGATGATGCCGATTCTAACAGGTGTGAGGTCTTACCTCATTGTAGTTTTGATTTGCATTTCTCTAATAATTAGTGATGTTGAGCAGCTTTTCATGTGCGTCTTGGCCATCTCTGTGTCTTCTTTGAAGAAACGTCTATTTAGATCTTCTGCCCATTTTTGTATTGGGTTGTTTGTTGTATTAATATTAAGCTGCATGAGCTGTTTATATATATTGGAGATTAAACCTTTGTCCATTGATTCGTTTGTGAAAGTTTTCGCCCCTTCTGAGGGTTGCCTTTTTCCATTCCAGTTTTTTTAACAAAGAAAGAATGAAATCAAAAGAAGCAGAACACTAATGTGCGTGAAATATGCCTCTTGAAAGTGTCGTTTTGAAATATGGACGTCTTTTGAATTTTTTGGTCGATATATGACCCCAGGATTTGTTTTCAGGGCAGGTGTCATTTACAGGCCTGTAATGATTTGGAATATCCACTGACCATTAGCGCTGGGATTAAAGCTGCTGTTGTGTGAAACGGCCACAAGGTGGCAGCAGTTCTCCGTTACCAAATCTGGTTACTAGGGCAGCAGAGCCTCAATGGAAGTCGCGTTCTAGATTGGAATATAGAACGGAATGTGCCAGGAGAAAGCCCCTCAAGTTTGTCTCACTACTTCTTGTTCGTGTTTTTAATTTAATTTTTTATTTTTTATTACAGCAAGTTTGAGTACAACGTTTAGCTTGTTGTAGGTGTGCAAGAGGTGGTTCTTTTACACATATACATATGTCTGTTCTTCCTGGGATCCTTTTCCCATGTTCGTTATGACAGAATGTTGAGTAGTCTTCTCTTGGTACTCTGTAGGTCTTTGGTGATTATATATGTCTACTGTGTTTGTATATGTCTGTTAACCCCAATATCGTAATGAATTCAATCCTCACACCTTTCCTTTGGTGAACCATAAGTTTGTTTAATGAATCTGTGATTGCCCTTCTCCGTGGAAATATCTGCCCTGGTATCAATTTATAGGTAACACCTATAAGTGATATGATATGATATGTGTCTTTCACTTTCTGACTTACTCCAAGTCACGTGATTACCTCTAGACTCATCTACGGTGCTGCAAATGGCATTGTGTGTTTCTTTTCCTTGGCGAATATTCTGTCTTAGCGAGGTCCATTTTCTGCAATGTGATTCCCTGAGGGCTGAGGATTAGCTTACCTGGGCAGCCTGACCCTGCCGGCAAGCCCTCCCCAGGTGTGCCTGGGTTGAGGTCAATATAAACAGCACTCCAGGCAGCAATAGCCCCTGCAGCTGTGCCTGACTCCATATTCTCTGCCCCGTCAGCAGTCTCGGGGCTGTGCTGGTGGGAGGGTGTGAGGGTCCACGGCTTTGTGGGTGGCCCGGTGTGAGTGGGGCTCTGCTGGACTTTCGGCAGGAGTTGCCAGGCTGCCACCTGTAAAGAAGAGGATGTGTCACCCATAACTTCCACTGGAGTATATCTCCGGGCTGAGGTGAGGAAGGAAAAAAAGGAGTGGGGGCCGGGACAGGAGGGGTATCTCAGGCAGGGCAATGGAAAGCTTCCAGAAGAGCGCCCGTGGCCAGGACCATCCTGGCTGACCTGCAGTCACCAAGTTGGCCTGCGTGCTTTCGCTGGAGTGGCCCCACGGCCCTTCCTCTAGGCTTTCAAGCCCTTGTACATATTCAGGTGTTTCACCTGGGAAGGGTGGGAACAGTTCAGCAGCAGCTGGCCTGGGGCTCAGCTCACGTTTACTCACAGAGGCCTCGGCACGGTCCCCCAGCTTTGCAATAAGGACGCTCCTTGCGTGGGCGGGTGGGGCTGCTGGCTCTATGGGAGATGATTCCCCACCTCTGACCAATTTCAGAATTGTTTACCACTGGAGCAAGTGCCTTGGTAGTGTTTTCCTCTGTATAACTGTTAGGTTCAGTTTTTTTTTTCTTTTTTGGTTCAAGTTAGATTTTATTCCTCTTTTATGTATTTATGGATATAAGCATGGAAATAATTCATTCTTATAAATACATCAGTGTGAATGGAAGAACATTTTTTCTGTTTTATTTTTACATTTTATTTTTAAAATTTTTGAAATTTAATTTAATTATTTTTTTATACAGTAGGTTATTATTAGTTATCTATTTTATGCATAGACATGTATACAGGTCAATCCCAATCTCCCAACTCATCCCACCACCACCACCCCATGGCTTCCCCCACTTTGTGTCCATACGTTTGTTCTCTACCTCTGTGTCTCTATTTCTGCCCTGCAAACCAGTTCATCTGTAGCATTTTTCTAGGTTCCACATATAGGCATTAATATCCAATATTTGTTTTTCTCTTTCTGACTTACTTCACTCTGTATGACAGTCTCTAGATCCATCAACTTCTCTACAAATGACCCAGTTTCATTCCTTTTTATGGCTGAGTAATATTCCATTTTATATATGTACCACATCTTTATCCATTCGTCTGTCTGTGGGCATTTAGGTTGCTTCCATTACCTGGCTATTGTAAATAGTGCTGCAATGAACATTTTGGTGAATGTGTCTTTGTGATTTTTGGTTTTCTCTGGGTATATGCCCAGAAGTGGGATTGCTGGATCCTATTGTAATTCTGTTTTTAGTTTTTTAAAGGAACCTCCATACTGTTCTCCATAGTGACTGTATCAATTTACATTCCCACCAATAGCGGAAGAGGGTTCCTTTTGTCCACACCCTCCCCAGAATTTGTTGTTTGTAGATTATCTGATGATGCCGATTCTAACAGGTGTGAGGTCTTACCTCATTGTAGTTTTGATTTGCATTTCTCTAATAATTAGTGATGTTGAGCAGCTTTTCATGTGCGTCTTGGCCATCTCTGTGTCTTCTTTGAAGAAACGTCTATTTAGATCTTCTGCCCATTTTTGTATTGGGTTGTTTGTTGTATTAATATTAAGCTGCATGAGCTGTTTATATATATTGGAGATTAAACCTTTGTCCATTGATTCGTTTGTGAAAGTTTTCGCCCCTTCTGAGGGTTGCCTTTTTCCATTCCCGTTTTTTTAACAAAGAAAGAAAGAAATCAAAAGAAGCAGAACACTAATGTGCGTGAAATATGCCTCTTGAAACTGTCGTTTTGAAATATGGACGTTTTTTGAATTTTTTGGTCGATATATGACCCCAGGATTTGTTTTCAGGGCAGGTGTCATTTACAGGCCTGTAATGATTTGGAATATCCACTGACCATTAGCGCTGGGATTAAAGCTGCTGTTGTGTGAAACGGCCACAAGGTGGCAGCAGTTCTCCCTTACCAAATCTGGTTACTAGGGCAGCAGAGCCTCAATGGAAGTTGCGTTCTAGATTGGAATGTAGAACGGAATGTACCAGGAGAAAGCCCCTCAAGTTTTTCTCACTAATTCTTGTTCGTGTTTTTAATTTAATTTTTTATATTTTATTACAGCAAGTTTGAGTACAATGTTTAGCTTGTTGTAGGTGTGCAAGAGGTGGTTCTTTTACACATATACATATGTCTGTTCTTCCTGGGATCCTTTTCCCATGTACGTTATGACAGAATGTTGAGTAGTCTTCTCTTGGTACTCCGTAGGTCTTTGGTGATTATATATGTCTACTGTGTTTGTATATGTCTGTTAACCCCAATATCGTAATGAATTCAATCCTCACACCTTTCCTTTGGTGAACCATAAGTTTGTTTAATGAATCTGTGATTGCCCTTCTCCGTGGAAATATCTGCCCTGGTATCAATTTATAGGTAACACCTATAAGTGATATGATATGATATGTGTCTTTCACTTTCTGACTTACTACAAGTCACGTGATTACCTCTAGACTCATCTACGGTGCTGCAAATGGCATTGTGTGCTTCTTTTCCTTGGCGAATATTCTGTCTTAGCGAGGTCCATTTTCTGCAATGTGATTCCCTGAGGGCTGAGGATTAGCTG